>NW_007726539.1:633783-641466 GCF_000696425.1 Galeopterus variegatus
CTGGAACTGGTCTGTATGTGGGATCCGAACCCTTGGCGGGAGCGCCACCTCACTCACAAGCGGCGCACTGTAGCAGTGCACCACCGGGCCGGCCCAATACATAAGTTTTATTTTTTTATTTTTTCCTTTTTGTCTTTTTTTGTGACCGGCAACGGATTGCAACCCTCAGTGTCGCGCCCGTACCGGACCGGGACCGGCAACGGGATCACAACCCTCGGTGTTGCGCCCGCACCTCGCTCAGCCAGTGAGTGGGAACTGGTCTGTATGTGGGATCCGAACCCTTGGCGGGAGCGCCACCGCACTCCCAAGCGGCGCACTGTAGCAGTGCACCACCGGGCCGGCCCAATACATAAGTTTTAAATTGCACACTGTTGTGAATAAAGTGATGAAATCTCAACGCCATCCTGCCTGGGATGTGAATTATCCTTTTGTCCAAACTCTGCATGCTGTAGACACTCCCCGTTCATTAGTCACTTAGTAGCCATCTTGGTTATCAGATCAACTGCAGAGGTATTCCAGTGTTTATGTTCAAGTAACCGTTATTTTTCTTAATAATGGCACCAAAGCACAAGAGTAATGATGCTGGCATATTGTTGTAATTGTTCTATTTTACTTTTAGTTATTGTTGTTAATCTCTTACTGTGTCTAATTTTTTTTTCTTTTTTCAATAATGGCACCAAAGCACAAGAGTAATGATGCTGGCATATTGTTGTAATTGTTCTATTTTATTTTTAGTTATTGTTGTTAATCTCTTACTGTGTCTAATTTTTTTTTCTTTTTTCCCCCTCCCACATCAGATGGGTAATGTACTGACATCATAACAAGGTTTAGAGGGAAGCACATCTGACACAATACCATGAAAACCCAATCATTACACTTATGAACCAAAAAATGATCTGTGCCTAATTTTTAAATTAAACTTTATCATAGGTATTTAAGTATAAGAAAAACATAGTATATATAGGGTTTGGTACTATTCACAGTTTCAGGCATCCACTGGGGGTCTTGGAATGTATCCCTCACAAATAAGGGGGAGTAATGTATGTTCAATAGCAGTGGAGAGCTATTGAGGCAATAAGGAATTATGAGACCAAGATCCAAAAAAAGGAAATTCAGAGAACTGAGTCTACATTGGAAAGTGCTTTTTACCTGAAAGGGTCAGTAGATTCCAGAAGTAACAGCTGAGAGGCTAATCAGAGATATGACAGTCTCATGAGATCAGGGGACAAAAATTGGAGTGCAGTTCCACTAAGGTGGATGGATGCCTTCCAAGCTTTGAGTTAGGAGCTTTAAGAGCTACAGTAGAAGACCAAAGTTCAACCAGAAATACAACAGTTCTCGTAGAGAGTGAAGCCTTGGTTTTATTAATCTCAACTCCCTATTGGATTAATGTGATTAGGTACTGCTATCGTACATAGCCTTATGGCCAAGGCAAATGTAAAGTCTCCTTGGAGAAAGATAAAATTATTTTAAGTTTCAAGTAATTTTTACAGGTTTTTTTTCATGTAGAATGTCTGACACTCAATCACAAATAACTGATAGACACACAGGAGAACAGATAATGTGACTGAAAACCAAGAGAAGCAATAGACAGCATTGAACTAACAGGGAATTTATATAATGGTGTTAACACACATATTTAAAAATAACAGTGCTGATTATGCGTAAGGAAGTAAAAGACAAGGTCAGGAAATTTGACATAAAGCTGGAAAATATAAAAAAAAAGAACAAAATAGGAATTCTAGAAATGAAAAAATATAAGTGAAATTAAGAATTCAATAGATGGGTTTAATAGCACATTAATCACAGCTGAAGAGAGAATTAGCGAACTGGAAGTTAAGTTGGAAGAAACTATCCAGAATGAGGTACAGAAATAATAAAAGATGAAAAAAATAAAATAAAAGATATGGGGATACAGTGAAAAGATTAACATGATTATTTTCTTTCTCTTTTCCATTTCACTACTACACAATTGTCTTGCAGCTAGGAACTTATCTACAGGGCAAAAATTGGAGAATGCTCTTCTAATATAGTTGAAAGAATTGTTCACTGAGAACTAGGTTAGTTAACATTTATGTTAAACCACTGTTTAATAGGCCACCCTATAATTAGATTAGGGTATTAACTATTTAAAGAAAATTTATAAGTTATTAGAAGTGGTGTGCTTACTCTAATTCGAGAGTCTTTTTCCTCTTTGGTGCACAGATAAGGCTTCTGTGCAATGAAAGTAAAAGAAACATAATGGCAAGTGGTTGTATATGTGACAAATAATTGATTATAGCCTAATATCAACAATATTTATAAAGAAAAATATTTTTAAGAAAAGCTTTAAGTTCTCAATGAAAAAATGGACAATGGTTGTGGTAGTAGGGAACAATTTCATAAAATATTAGTCTAACAAATATTAGTCTAACATTTAAAAATTGATATAAAAAAGCAAACTAAGAATAATATAAACAAAACTTTAAAAGTCAACATAGACAAGACTTTAGAGAAATTGTCAATATCCCCTTTTCCTGGAGGCACTATACATTGGTTCACTCTTTTTGAAGAGCAAGTTGGCAATAATTTTAGACTTTTCTCCCCCAGTAATCATAATTTTGAGAACTTGTTCTACAGAAATAATTTAAAGGAAGAAACAAGCTATGTTGAGAGAGATTATCTTAACATCTCTATTTATTATAGAAATAAAATGTACATCAAAAAGGGGGAAAATTAAGCAATTTATATTTTGCTAACTTAATGAAATATTTTGCAGTAATTAGAAGTGATAGTTATAAAGAATGTATGTGTATATAACAAAATAATTTTAAGTAAAGAATTAAGACAATTTTTATCAACAAAGATTAAGTTTGTATTAAAAAATCTACATTTGGAAGTGATTATAGAAATGTAAACAGTAGGGCTTATATAAATTAGTTATCAATGTAATTTCTTTAAAGAAATTTTAATAATAAAATTTCCTTTAAAATGATTTGTTGCTTTGCTATTAATGCATATTTTAAAAAAGATAATTGGGGCCGGCCCGGTGGCACACTGGAGAGTGCGCCGCTTGGGAGTGCGGGCGGTGCTCCCGCCGAGGGTTCGGATCCCATGTGGAGACCAGTTCCCACTCACTGGCTGAGCGCGGTGCGGGCCCAACACCGAGGGTTGCGATCCCGTTACCAGTCAGTAAAAAAATAAAAATAAATAAAAAAATAAAAAAGATAATTGAAGGAGATATTTTCTTCCTGATAAGAACCAATAGATATTATGATGTCAGTAGATATGATGTTTTCCTAAACAGCTGTCCAAATAGTTAACAAAACCTGAAGTGTATTTTTCTTTAAATCTTTTTCCTTGTTTAATCCATACACATTTCAGAGAAAAGTTTATGCAAATGTCAGCTTAATCTTTTAACTCATAAAAATACTGATTTGGAAAATGTAGTGTTCTGTTTCCAAATGTCTTGTTTACTAGACATTCAATGTTCTCATGTTTTGCTGAGAGAAAACAGTATTAAACTTCCTATTGTTACAATTGGGAAACCATGCCCTCATTTCATAGTGGTAAACAATGTTGTGACATATTTAGAGACACAGTGTCCTAGTTACAATTTTATGGACTCTTTATGAAGATAAAAGGGAGAGGATGGATTATAAAAAGTTATATAAGTAGATCTCATGTGAAAATAGATTCTAAATTCTAGAAACCAAAAAAAAAAAAAAAAAGAGTTCTAAAACACAACTGATGAAGGCCCGTGGAAGAATGAAGGAAGTCTTTTGAGACCATCTAAAGTAATGAAATGAGACAATTTTGGCTGTATTAGAAATTATGCCAAACACTTTTTTAAGGCAAAGGGCCAAAGCAAAAAAATGCCATTTGTCCAAGGCCTGTGGTCTCTTTTACTCTGGTGCAGATAATAGTGATATAATTTTCGAAATTTAGATATATCACCCTTTAAGCATTTGTGTTTTTCCTCTAAATTTTAATACTTTGGCTGACAACACTGAACAAGTAAGTTGAATACTTATGTAATATATCACATGATGTCACATAAACTGAGAATATTGAATTATGTCAAGTTTCTTTAAGAATTTCTTTAAGAAATTACAACAGTGAAAAGGCCACCTTTTTTTATTCTTCATTTGATCAACAGGTAAAATAAAATTTTTGTTGCCAAATGTTTTTCTTTCAAATGTTTTAATGTGTATTCACTTTAAAAGACAATAGCTAAATTTATGAAGACTATAAATCCTATGGTTTATGCTTCTAAAGAATAGGGTAAGTGTCAGAGAAATTGATGATGAGCAGATGAAGTCATGTTTGAAAATGTGCTTGAGAATTGATCATCAAAACTTTTGGGAAAAAGAGTGCCTGTTTCAGGGTCCTTCAGATGGTAAGAGAATGATTTCTCCTTTCTTTCTTCCCCCTTCCCTCCCCTTCCCACCCCTACCCCATCCCATCAGCACTACGCTCTAACTACTGAGCTAACCAGCCAGCTGACAGTGATTTCTTAGAGACCTCCCCTTTCGGTAGCTTGGTCTGGATTGCCATTTACGTTATAACTGTTTTAAGACTTCACTTTTCATGAGCATTTCCCTCACCTTGAATAACAGCATATGGTCTCCAGATATCCTAGCCACCTAAAAAATGACTGTGAACAACAGCCAGATCTTTTCTATTCTTCATAGAAATTTTTTTTTAGATGAACATTTCTCTTCCTCTACCAGTGTTCTCTTTTCTGAAGTTTTATATGAGGAGAGACGTTCTTTAAATCATTGGCTTTAAATGATTTTTCAAATATTGCTCCATGTATACCACATAGTCATAAAAGTTTTCTCAGAAATTCTGCATTGACTTCCAAGAAATTGCTGCCCCTGCTCTTTCTCAAAAGAATAAAACAGGATTTTACATCATGTTCAACAGTAATTCTGAATAATTTAGAGAACATAGGTCTGCTCAATGATTTTGTTTTGAGGTCTTTACAGACTAATGAGGTACACGAGATGGGTTATAGCATTGCCTCTTCATGTACTCACTGTGAGGCCTCTCCTAGAGCAAACAACAAACACATTAGTCTAAAATTGATGATTTACAGGGTTTCCAGTCATATGACTTGACTTCATTTTCTAAATTATCATCAAGAACTAGATCACCTGAGAATTATTTGTTGTTAATTGCTGCATAAAAAACCACCCCAAAACCTAGTAAAATGTTTAATAAAATATTTTATTATCTCTCATGATTCTTTGATTGACTAGAATGATCTGGGTGATTCTTCTGCTCTGTGTAGTATTGGTTGGGACTATAGGCATCTAAAGGCTAGAATGGGCTGGAATAGCTAAGATGTCTCCTCTGTTGGTGCTAGCTGTTGGCTTGGAACTCAGCTGGGTTTGTTGACATTGAGGCTCCTCAATTTAGCCTCTCTGTGTGGTTTGGGCTCCTTACAGCATGGTTCCTGGCTTTCAAGTGGAAAGAAGTAAGACTAGTCAACTCTCTTAAGGCTTGGGCTTGTAAATCACAAAACACATCTGCCACATTCTACAGGTGAAATAGGCACAGGACAAGTTCACATTCAAGAAAAGGGAAAATTAACTCTACCAGGTGTAGCATATGCACACAAGGAGTAAAGGAAATGGTGATGGCCATATCTGAAAACTTTAACACAGTCAATCTTCTGAAACAAAAAGTCATGTTCAGAATAAGGTCAGCCCTCCTTCAAAAGTCTCATCTTATTATACCATTGGCTCAAATTTTAGTATCTTTTTATCTGATTAGTTTAGGTGTGGCTGAGATTCTTTGGTGTGGTTCCTTATGAGAAGAGTCCTGTAAACAAAAAAGATTAGTTGTCTGATACTCAGGTACCCATTTTATAAAGATGGGAGAAAGAGAGGATAACTACAACAAACAATCTTGTTTAAAAACAGGGAGAAAGGAGGCATGTAGCTATTACTGGTCCACAGCAATTTTGAAATCAAATGGGCACATGTCAGTATTTCTGTTTACTCAGGGAGAAGAGAATGTTCTTTGATTAGGACCCAGTTGTGCTCCTTGAGGGTGGTTCTCTGTGGCTTTTTCTTCTGCCTTCTGGGTTGGGGTCAACGCTTTGAGCCACACTTTCTTTCTTATAAGAAATGGCTTGTGCTTACATCTGAGTAGCATTCTCCACTTGATTTCAGTCTAGTAGCCTCCTTTTCATTTTGACCCATTTAGCAGAAGATTTTAAAAACTTTGTGGACTTCTGTGTTATGATTTGCTCCTTTAGATAAAAGCCACACTTACAAATCTCCTCTCTACTTTGCATTGAGACAAAGGGTGTTATGGGAGCAATGCCTTTAAGATTCTTAGTAGTCCTAGGGGCTATCTGAGATGATCTATGAGGTACCAACTTAAATATTTTTGAAGTTTAACAGAGGGTCTTACAGTCATACTCTTTGTCTGAACTGTACCCTGAGGCTGTATTTTACTGGAAGTATTATTATCTCCATTATACAGATGAGGAAACTGAGACTTAAAAGATTAAATGATGTCCAAAGATACATACTGCAAATTTCCTCCCCTCCTGAAACTCAAAATCTAATGGGGGAACCAGAAATATATACAGAAATAAAAATTAAGGAAGACTCTGACTCTATTATAGGTTCAAAATGCTGAGGGCTTTGAGGGAGAAAGCAGATCAGACAGGCTTTCTGGAAAAGATAAAACTGGGTTTGGACAAACATGAAGAGAGAGAGAGGAGAAGAAGAGAGAGGTAGAGAAAGCAGGAGGGAGAAGATAGAATATGATGTGTGTGTGAGAGAGAGTCTATTACTGGGATGTAGGGGTCCTTTCTGGGTGGATAGTGGTGTTGGTGGTGGTGATGATGATAGTGAAATGTAATGAGAGATAGGATGAGAAATATAGAGTTGGGTAAATTTTGGAAGACTTCGAATCTCAGACTGAAGAGTTTGGATTTAACTGAACTAGAATTCAGGTTCTTCAGCATGCTTTGCTGATTCTATTTGTATACATAATTATTTACACATCTTCATATTTTTATTCTCCAGCAGATTATTGTTCCCTTTGAATTTAAATTTGAATAATGTGTATTAAGACACATAAAAATTGAAAACAGTCCCTGAAACTGCCATTACTCTCCTGTGAATTTGACTGTTTTAAGATTCCACATATAAATGATATCATACAGTATTTGCCTTTTTGTGTCTGGCTTATTTCACTTAGCATAATGTCCTCAAGGTTCATCCATGTTGTCACAAATGACAGAAATTCCTTCTTTTTTTAAAAGACTGAATAATATTCCATTGTATGTATGTACTATATACTCTATATTTTCCCCTTCCTTCCCCCATGTTGTTATTGATGTCACTATTCACATCTTTTTATAATATGTCCATTATCAAATTATTGTAGCTATATTTTTAATATATCTGTCTTTGAACTTTTGACTATGTACTGAATTTGACTTTATACTTACTTTTGCTAATAAGTTTTATACTTTCATATGTTTTCATCTTGTTATTTAGCATCATTTCATTTCAATTTAAAGGACTCCCTTTAACATTTCTTGTAGGGTAGGTCCAGTGTTGATGAACTCTCTCAGCTTTTGTTTGTTTGGGAAAGTCTTTATCTCTGCTTCATTTCTTTTTTTTTTTTTTTCCTTTTTGTCTTTTTTCGTGACCAGCAACGTATCGCAACCCTCAG
>NW_007726539.1:641918-643154 GCF_000696425.1 Galeopterus variegatus
TATTAAGCTTCCCTTGTATGTGATGAACCACTTTTCTCTTGCTTCTTTCAAAATTCTCTCTTTGTCTTTAACTTTTCACAATTTGATATTAATGTGTCTTGGTGAAGAAGTCTTGATATTCAACTTATTTGGGGTTCTTTGTACATCATGAATCTGGATGTTCATTTCCTTCTTCAGATTTGTTAAATTTTCTGTCATTATTTCTTTAAATAAGCTTTTACCCTTTTCTCTTTCTCTGTTCTGTCTAGAAGTCCCATACTGTATATATTGTCTTACTTGATGGTGTCCCATATGTCACGTAGGCTTTCTTTACTTTTTCTGTTCTTTTTATTGCTCTGAGAGGATAATTTCAAATGATGTGTCTTCAAGTTTGCTGATACTTTCTTCTGTTTGATCAAGTGTGCTTTGAAACTGTCTATTGAATTTTTGAGCTCAGTCTTTGTATTCTTCAGCTCCAGAATTTCTGCTTGGTTCTTTTTCTGGTTTTTATATCTTTCTTGCACTTCTCATTTTGTTTATGAATTGTTTTCCTGATTTAATTTAGTTGTTTATCTGTGTTCCCCTTTAGCTAACTGAGCTTCTTTAAGAGGATTGTTTTCAATTCTTTGTCAGTCAACTCATAGATCTCCCATTTCTTTGGGGTCAGCCTCTAGAGCTATACTTTGGTTTTTTTTTTTAGTGATGTTATGTTTCCTTGATTCTTTATGTTTCTTGTAATCCTGCATTTCTGTCTTTGCATTTAAAGAAACAGTCCCTTCCTTCAGTCTTTACTGAAGGGTTCAGGAGATAAAGCCTTCACCAGGGAGCCCAGCTAGAGATTTTGGGGGTCTATCGGGTCTTTTTATTGATTTGACTTCCTTACTTCTCTTGTTTCCTTTGGGGGTAGGAGGGATGTTTTAGGATTGTGCGCGATTTAAGTTCTCAATGAAAAAATGGACAATGGTTGTGGTAGTAGGGAACAATTTCATAAAATATTAGTCTAACAAATATTAGTCTAACATTTAAAAATTGATATAAAAAAGCAAACTAAGAATAATATAAACAAAACTTTAAAAGTCAACATAGACAAGACTTTAGAGAAATTGTCAATATCCCCTTTTCCTGGAGGCACTATACATTGGTTCACTCTTTTTGAAGAGCAAGTTGGCAATAATTTTAGACTTTTCTCCCCCAGTAATCATAATTTTGAGAACTTGTTCTACAGAAATAATTTAAAGGAAGAAACAAGCTATGTTG
>NW_007726539.1:643164-647335 GCF_000696425.1 Galeopterus variegatus
AAGAAACAGTCCCTTCCTTCAGTCTTTACTGAAGGGTTCAGGAGATAAAGCCTTCACCAGGGAGCCCAGCTAGAGATTTTGGGGGTCTATCGGGTCTTTTTATTGATTTGACTTCCTTACTTCTCTTGTTTCCTTTGGGGGTAAGGGGGAAGTTTTAGGATTGTGTGCCTCCTCTTGATCTTGTAAATTCAAGCTGGATGCTGACAACCTTCCATTTGTTTTTCCTAGGGTAGTGCCCCAAAGTGTTCAAGGTTGTGTGCCTTCTTCCAGTCCTGCAGAGGAGAGCTAGATGCAGATATCAATGCTTTCTATGGGGTTTTGCTTGCATCCTTTGAGGAGGCTTGCACTCACCATCTGTGGAGGCTTGCTTTCACTATCTTGAGGGTGTGTGTGGAGTGCTGTGGGCACACATAACCCAGTTAGAGAGGGTTAATGCATCCCATGGGGTTTATGGGTATGCCCCTTGGTGGGATTTATCAGACAGTTTGTGGGATCTGTGGCAAGTTTTTGAGATTCATGTGGTGGTTGCTGCAAGGCCCTGCTCTTTTTTCCTTCTCTTAGCTCCTCCCAGACTGATTCTTCTCAGTGATCTGGGAGGGGTAAGACAGAAGTGGACCTCTGAGGAAGTCTGAGAACCTGGGAAAGAGGGGTGCTCATGCTGCTCTCACTTTCCCCTGTAGGAGAAATTACTGGCCAAGGGTGACTCTCTTGGTATTGAGCTGTGCTGCCTTGAGTGAGTGGTGATATGGTTAAACTCCAGTGTGACTATTGGATTTTTTTTTTCTTTGTTGCTGGAATAGGGGTTCTGGAATCCCTCTGCTGGACTCCTTGGTTCTCACAGAGATATTCCTGTCTTGGATGGCTGTCAAAATCAATGTTTTTGTGGGGTTATAAGAGCTAGAATTTCTTATTCTGCCATCTTGCTGACATCATGTTTTCTTATCACTCTGCATATAGTTATTAATTTTATTTTAACCCTGTTCCCATATTCTTTTTATAGATGTAATCAATGCTGCAAATACTTGCTTGATCTTATTTTCTTGTTTACTCAGGGACTGGTGAGAAACAACCTGAATCAGCTTCTAAAGAATCATTCATTGTTTGTTGTTAATCATGGGAATTAGACACTAGTTTTATCAATAAAGAAATTAGTAGGATTATAAACATTAAGAGACCCCTAGAGCTGATATATTGTTCAGGACTATTCAGAAAGCTCTTTTGGTTTTCTTTATTAAAAAGAAAGCCAGCTTGCTCTTCTGGCTTCAATCATTTCAGTATAACACCATAATGTTCCAGAATGCCATCTTCTCCTGGATTCTATGGATGGGGGTGTGGATGAGATTCCCACCAGGAAATAATAAGTTCAGTTCCAAGAATCCTTCTCCCTTCAATTTCAGAGTAACCAAAGTGTTCCTGATTATCTCTGAAGATGACCTTCATTTTGAGGGATTTCAAGGTCTGAGGAGATTGATCCTGTCCTTTGAATCTGTAGCATTCTCTGACTCAGGCACCAAATGGTCTAAATGAGGTCACTGAGTAAATAAACTTACCAGAATTACTGAATTTTGGATTATATAGTGTGTAGAAATAAACTTGTCAATGCAAATAGTTTGTAGGCCTAGAGACAGTTTAGAGAAACTTGATCTCAAGACTAATCTCACTTATAGAATGGTGAAGTATTATATATATTTGGACATGTTTGTGTTTCTCCAGTTGTATAGATAGATTTTTAAACTATCTAATTTAGGGCTGAGCCTGTGGCACACTCGGGAGAGTGCGGCGCTGGGAGTGCAGCAGCGCTCCTGCCGCAGGTTCGGATCCTATATAGTGATGACCTGTGCACTCACTGGCTGAACGCAGTGTGGCCGGTCTCAAAAAGGACAAAAAAAAAAAGTATCTAATTTAATCATATGTTAAAGACTTTAAGAAACTATTTCAACAATGACTTTTAGAGTAGCTTCTTGTGTAGTAAACACTTATTCTTTTATATGCGTTGGGCAGTGCTTCCACCTTCTTTTGGATAATTGTTGACACTTTCTTAGCTCAAACATGTGATTTGGTGAGGCTGACTTTCTTTACTACAGGATGGGCCTTTCACAGTATCCCATTTTCCTAACAGCGTTCTTGATCAGGGATGGGAGAACTTGGCTGGACCAATGAGATACATTTCCCAGCTTTTTTCTAATGGGAGGGGCGTGAGGTCTCTCTGCTCTATGATCATATAAGGATTGTGCCAGATTACTCATGTGCAGCAACATAACATCTAGGGACAATGTTTGTGCTTTTTGTTCCTCACATCCTTATAAGTGACTTTTCCCCATGTAACCCATGGCATACTCATAGCCTATAGATAGATTTTTAAAGTATCTAATTTAGGGCCAAGCCTGTGGTGCACTCGGGAGAGTGCGGTGCTGGGAGTGCAGCAGCACTCCCGCCGCAGGTTCGGATCCTATATAGGGATGACCTGTGCACTCACTGGCTGAGCGTGGTGCAGCCGGTCTCAAAAAGGACAAAAAAAAAAAAAGTATCTAATTTAATCATATGTTAAAGACTTTAAGAAACTATTTCTACAATGACTTTTAGAGTAGCTTCTTGTGTAGTAAACACTTATTCTTTTATATGCGTTGGGAAGTGCTTCCACCTTCTTTTGGATAATTGTTGACACTTTCTTAGCTCAAACATGTGATTTGGTGAGGCTGACTTTCTTTACTACAGGATGGGCCTTTCACAGTATCCCATTTTCCTAACAGCGTTCTTGATCAGGGATGGGAGAACTTGGCTGGACCAATGAGATACATTTCCCAGCTTTTTTCTAATGGGAGGGGCGCGAGGTCTCTCTGCTCTATGATCATATAAGGATTGTGCCAGATTACTCATGTGCAGCAACATAACATCTAGGGACAATGTTTGTGCTTTTTGTTCCTCACATCCTTATAAGTGACTTTTCCCCATGTAACCCATGGCATACTCATAGCCTTGAGAAGAAGACAGCAAGAAATAACCATTGTTTTTTCTTATTTCCTGCAAACAGGGTTTTGAGAGTCAAAAGACAGGGCTTGAGAAATCTAGACACAGAATTTACACTTTAGCTGTATAATTAGCATGAAATATGAGAAATAATGAGATTTTCTTATCTGTAGCCTTGGGGTGATCAGAGGAGGATGCCTGGGCTAGGAGGAGTGGGGGGTATTTTTTATAGGAGGTCAGAGTTAGGGGTGATAAGTCCTTACCTGGGGTGACAAGGTGGAGAGAAGTTGGGTCAACATTAGGAACCTGACGAGTTTCACTGGTGGCTGTCTAGAGGAAGCCCAGTGGGAGCCAAGCTGGTACCTGCAGATCATTCATTATCCTTCAAGGGTCCACGACATGCCATGTGTGGATTGTACAGCAGAAGGTCACCTGCCCACACATGGGCACTTCAACAAGCTCCATCAAAATTGTCCAGTCTATATTTCAAGGGTTCAGTGTACTTCTCTTCCTGTTTTTCCTTCTCCCCTCCAAATACAGGGAGAGGTGAGTCTTAAGATCCAGAAGAGTGACTTGCTTTTCACCATGTAGTGAGAAGTTTTCTCAGCCCCATCTGATAAACAATCTATTCTTTTCCCATTGATCAATTGATGTCACATATAAAGCTTCCGTATATAAATGAGTCTGACTCTGGCATATCACCATTTATAATGAGAAGCCTCAAACTTCTCCACACCTTTCATGAAAGCTGAAGATCATTCACAGAGAAGGAAAATAAAGAGCTGTGGAGCATATCCACATTCTGTCAACGACATGGTTTAGGGCAGGCAGTGCTGGGCCTGCAAAGCTCATCAGCCAAGCCTACATAGGTTTCTAATATGTGGTGGACTGCACATATGGGACTTAGTGAGTTTGAGTGGAGAGGGCTGGAGAAATGGCAAAGCAGGATCATATCCATCTAGTCAGTTAAAAAGAGAAAAGCTGGGGGAGAATGGGAACACAGCAGATGGGTTACATAGACATTTCTGGAATATACTGAGAACATTATAGGTTAAATAGGATTTTATGAACTTGCTTAGGAAGCAAATGATTATTTCTGTGAGAAAATGTATTTCAATTTTCAACTCAGGATATCTGAAACACATCTCCCTTTGTCACAATTTTCAGAAGGATTCACAGGAATTTTACTTTCCCTTTTCTCTGA
>NW_007726539.1:649175-651428 GCF_000696425.1 Galeopterus variegatus
TGAAAGTGTATGTAACACCCGAGATTAAAGGAAGTTCACAGTGATCATTTGGTTTTGAATTCTGGTGAGAAATGCTCAAGAGCATCATTTCAACCTCTTTGCATTGAAAAATAATATTGAATTATAAAAGTGACGTGCCTTAGTTTGGACTCTCAGCACATCTACTACCAGTGATTGATTGCAAGAGCCTTCCAACTTATCTCTACATCCAATTTCTTCCTCCCCCAATCAGTCCTGTCACCAGAGTGTACTTTAAAAGGGCAGACCTGATCATGGTTCTTTCCTGTCTTAAAATGTTATAATAGTTTCCCCCTATTTCTTCTACAAGAGGTAAAAACTTGTGGTATATTGGCTGAAACCAGCTTTCAAATATATATATATTTGTGGTCTCCCAGTGTTCATCTTATCCTTCTTCTACCCATTCTGTTGATGACTAGGGTGATTTTTAAAGTATACAAACCTTATCACATCAATGTCAAGGTTATATCCTTCAATGGTTAAAGGTGTTAGTGTCGTATAAGTTTTCAAAACAGCCGAAATTGGGGAGGGGAGAGCAGTGTTCATCACATGCCAGTGGCTGACAGAAGGTAGAAAGAAAAGCGGGCTGAACATGCTCACGAACATGTTTGAAATTATTGAATTCCCATTTTGTACAAGGGTCAGAAGGTGGTATAGCAAAGTCGAGGAAAAAGATTGATCTTGATGCTTAGAAATTGAAATGGTGAGATAAAAGGAACATGAGGTAAAGATTGGAAAGAGAAGAGAGGAAAATAAAATGAGAATCATAACTTTTGTTTCTAGTGAGTTGGCAAGCAACAGAATTTTTGCATTAATGTGAAGGAAATTATTTTTATAAATCCCAGCAGTGTCTGTGACAATTCCCTAAAAAGATATAAAGAAAGAGACCCCAGATGATATTGTAAAGGAGAGGAAAAAATGTAAAACGGATGAAGTTATGGTTCCTTTTTGAAGTTCAAGAGAAGACCAAAGAAAGTTACAAAACAAGAAAGAGACCCCAGATGATATTGTAAAGGAGAGGAAAAAATGTAAAACGGATGAAGTTATTGTTCCTTTTTGAAGTTCAAGAGAAGACCAAAGAAAGTTACAAAACATTGTGCAGAGTTGCGCTCTGTGTGTGTGTGTGTATGTATGGATTTAACATCCAGACAGGCATCACCATTTTCATGAATCTGGAATGGCAGTTTCTGACATCTGCAAAATGATCCTGAAACAAGAACAGTGCAGACCTGGCTGGAGGAATAAAGTGTGGAATATGGATGAGGTTTGCCTTCTAAATTATTAAGTCTGGCACATCCTCTATTTGGAAACAGGAGAATTAAAAATAAAGTAAAAAAATGATGGAAAATTGACAGCTGATAAAAGACAATGTGCTTACATCTCCCTCTCTTAGTAATAGCTACAGGTGAACTTGTCAAGAACCAAACCAAACCAAAATGAAACAACAGAGGCAAAGCTTAATTTCCTGAGCTGGAAAACCTATGGAAAGAGACTGTAAATCTATTCAAAACTGTCTTGCACAGTGCTATAAGCATTTGAAGATGATAGTGACAGGAAGAACAAGACGGTTGCTAACATGAACTAGCTGTTTCATTGTGATACACATAACGATAATGCATCTGCAAGGTTTTTTTTGCCCCTAGGAGGAGAAGCACAGAAAAGGCTAAGAGGGGGAAGCAGGGCATCTCAGAGACTGCCATCGAAGAAAATGACCAAAACCAAAACAATAGCAAAAATGACAAAACCAGGATGAGGTACAACCCGGAGGATGCCAGTAGAAGACAGAGTATGACACTGGACCTGAAACCTACTTGCCATACAAAATTATGATTCCTTATAAGGCCACCAAAGCTACATTTTCCCCAATTCGATGAAAGGATTAGAGAGGAGAATCCTAGATTGACTGAGCCTAAATCTAAATTGAGAAAATACAAAAGTGACTAAGATCACTCTCCCAGAAAACCTGAGTTACAGCACAAAACAAATATAGTTATTCTTGCACATGGATGCCATGGGCATGGTCGATAGCAGCTTTGTTTGTAATGGCAAGAAAAAAAAAAGAAAGAGATTGAGATTCAAACAATACCACAAACAACAAAATGTAATAGGAGAATAGATAATTTGTAGGATTTGCCTTACAGTGTAGTCCTATACCATGGTAAAAATGAATGAACGACTGCTACGTGCATCAGTGTGGGAGGATTTCCAAGATACTGAGTGGAGAAAGCAAGTCAC
>NW_007726539.1:653153-653913 GCF_000696425.1 Galeopterus variegatus
CTTTTGTTTGTAGATTTGTTTGCTTGCTTATTTTTGAGAGGCAGCCTAGGACAGGAGTTAAGGGTATGGGTTCTGGAATTGTAGCTCCACCAGTAGTTGGAATTCTAGCTCCACCAGTTGCAAATTCAATTGTGTGTGGTTGAGCCAGCTGCTTAACCTCTCTATGCCTTAATTCTGACATATGTAAACCCGTGAATGGGTTGTGAGGATTAAATGAATTAATGGATGTACAGACCTCACAACCCATACCACATAAGGGTTTCCTATTATTAGTTCTAGCCTCCTTAGGTTTAAGTTTCCAGGGCCAAATTAATTAATACTTTGAAACAATGTCAGAAATTATCATAGCAATTGGTTACTCAAGAGGACATGAGTGCGGTGAGATGTACTGGGGCTGGGGTGGGGAAAAAAGATAATCAGCTATGTCCAGGTAGAGGGACAGAGTAGTGACACACATTCAGGAGTCATTAGTATGGAGATTTCAATGGTTGATCTTAAAAAGAGGTGGTAAACTCACCAGAAGACACTGGATACATTTCACTGTAAGTAAAAATTCTTCCCACTACTATTCAAGTGAAAAATGTTATCCTTGGTTTGGTGCTCCTGTGTACTTTCCTCTGAGGACAGCGTTAGTTTGGACTTCTGTCTGTCTTCATGCATTCTACTTTTGCAATGACTTGCATGGACCATGCTAGACAGACACCAAGGAAAGAGAAGATAATGGTTTATCATTTAGAAAGAACAATAAAAGGTATCAGTA
>NW_007726539.1:654748-657542 GCF_000696425.1 Galeopterus variegatus
TTTTTTTTTCAGGTTTGTTCATTGCATTATTTGGAGAGCTGACAATAGTGTTTCTGAGGTACTTCTATACAGCATTTCTTATATCTAGGATATTTTAATGTCATGGTGTACTTATGTTCTAGATGCATATGTTACTCTGCTGAGGGTCATTCAAAGCAGTGTAGGCTGATGTCCTTCTCAGCAGGCCTTGCCAGTTGAGGTCTGTGTCAGAGGCCTGCACCTGCTCTTTATGCTCTTCTTTAGGAATACAAGCAACTTTCTCCAGCCCTCAAAGCCAAGATTGAAAATTAAATTTCTCGAGAAAAATAATCCTTGGATAATTTTCAGGCTGGCTAAACTTTGCACCCTATTTATTCAATAATTATTGAATGCCTAATTTGTGTCAGTTACATTGATTCTGAAGACACTGAATTAAACAATAGACTTTTCTGGGGAACACTTCATTACGGTTTGAACTTAGTTGGTTTCCTGTGTCACTGTGTTTATTGTCATTGACTTCCTCTTTCTGCTTATTGATTTCCTGGACTACATGTGCTTTTTCTT
The DNA here is from genome assembly GCF_000696425.1 of Galeopterus variegatus. Lineage (NCBI taxonomy): Eukaryota > Metazoa > Chordata > Mammalia > Dermoptera > Cynocephalidae > Galeopterus > Galeopterus variegatus. The sequence continues at coordinate 655,292 of NW_007726539.1, forward strand.
ATAGTTACCAGTCTGAAGTGATTTTCTTCTCCTAAGAAATGCACGTCACTGTCTGGGAATGACTTGAATTAAACAACTTGATGGTGTCTGCACTTGAAAATTATTTTAGGCAAGGGATTGGCCTAAATGTGGTCACCTCATCTTATTTTGCTTGGCTTATTTATCATTTGTCTTAGTCTTGAAACCAAGAAATCTCAATATCCATCTTAGTGTGTGGTCTCAGGTTTGGAACGAATGACTTGGCAGGACTTTTAGAAATATTAAGAGGTCCTTTGGATCATTTACCTACTCGACATAATGGAAAAATGCATCAAACTCTCTCTGAAATTGCAGCTAATTTACAGCAATGATGAAGAGGGATCTACCAAGAGAAAGCATTTCACTGCTTTGTGAATTTAGCTTTTAATTTAGCTTTTAAAACTATGTTAAAAGAAATCACCAACCACAGCAACAGCAGCAACTTTTCTACCAGAACAGATATTTCTAATGAATTCCTTGGCCATTAAATCCCATAGGCCAATCCAGATGAGCAATGAAAAAGTAATGAAAGAGGACTGACAGAGAAAGTTTTCTTTTTTGATTGTCTGCATTACCAGTCATATTTTTTTACACTTCTGGGTAGCAAACTGTGAGTTGCAAAAATGTCTAAGAAAAATTTTTTTAAGTATTAAATATTCTCTATATGGTTATTAAATTAAAATTCCATCGGAGTATTACAGAATTAAGTGATTCTAGGGAAAATAATGTCTCTTAACATTCCTTCAGTAGTTCCTTTGTTACTTTAACTTCCCACAAAGAAGATTTAACTTAATGACAGTTCTTGCGCTTGGCTAGAAAGAAGCAGCATGCTCAGGTTTTCTTTCCAGAAGATGACAATTTTGGAATGGGATTCTTAATTTTCCTTTTGAATTGCATACACAGTCACTTCTCCAAGAATACCAAAACTGAACATATTTTGTCCCTATTTTCCTTCTGATTTCAGAGCATACAGAAATTTGCCTTCCATAACTACAGATGGGCAATGTCTCTCCTCTTTCCCTTAGCATCCTGCTTAAATTCTTTGCTTGGATTAATCTTAAGCCTGATTTGAATAGGGATTTGCTCTCTTGTAGCTGGTGGCCAGCAATGCTGCAGGTTCTACTGCTTTCTTCATTAAATGGTGTCAGAAATTACTGGAGTTGAGGATAACTTGCCATGTTAGTCCATTGCTGTCACTTATAACTGAATACCTGAAATTGGGTAATTTGTAAAAAAAAAAATATTTGTTGCTCCAAAACTGTAAGCAATAAATATTTCCAATCATCCAGTAAGTGGTGAGAGCAGAACTAAAACTCGAGATTCTGAATCCTTACTAGGTACTCCCCCCCCTTCCTCCCTCAATTAAACCACATTAGCTCTATGCCACATTACTCCCAATGGAGTTTTCTGATATCCAGAAAGATGCAGCTATAGCAAAAATTAAAAACAACAAGGTGCATCTCTACTTCTTTTTAGTTATGTGACTGTTGTGGTTTGAATGTCTCCCCATGCTCATGCTGGAGCTTGATCCCCATTTATAACCATGTGAAGAGGGAGGGAGATCCAACTATGGTATTTGAAATGTGGGGCCTTTAAGAGGTGACTGGAATGTGAGGACTATGCCTGTGAGGGGAATAACCTATTCATGGATAAATGGATTAATAGTTTAATGAAGAGAGCAAGTGAGCATGTGGAAACGCTCTTGCTCAGGCTTTGTTATGTGATAACCTGCATCGCCATGGGACTCTGTGGAGAGTCCCCACCAAGAAGAACACCCTCACCAGATGTGTCCCCTGGACCTTGGACTTCCCAGCCTCTAAAACTGTAAGCAGTAAATTCTGTTTCTTTATAAATTACCCAGTTTCAGGTATTCTGCTATAAACAACAGAAAATGGACTAACATAGTGACCTTGGATCTTTAAGTCAAGTGATTTTGTGTATCTCCAAGAGGAGTATTTTCCTTCATGTGAAACCCCAAAGTGTTTCTCTGACTCGTGGGTTAGAAAATCTGATAACTTGGTCTTCATTATTCTCATGAAGTACTATTGATAGAAAGTTTTTGTTGCTGTTATTAGCCAAAAAAATCATGACTTCAGTCCTGAGGAACACTTACTATCCAATGAAAGGAATTATTCTTTTTCTATATTTCAAATTCTTTTGACCTTACAAGTTGTTTATTATGATATCATCAGTTTTTGAATAAAAAAGCAAAGGCTTAGGACTTTTTTTTTTT
>NW_007726539.1:658069-660276 GCF_000696425.1 Galeopterus variegatus
TTTTTTTTTTTGGCTTAGGACTTCTGAATGTACTATTTCTAAACTTTTCTGATTAATACACACTGTCCAAATGTATTATTAGTGCTATACACAAAAATGGAAATTCCAAAGAAGTAGGTAAATATATATATAAGTAGTATTCCTCTTATTTTCTTTTTTTTCTGTCTTCACTGGATTGGTTGGTTTACTTCCTGGAATTTGTGTAACCTATGTTGAAAATTGCTGTTCTAAAATATGAAGAAAATATCAATAGCAGACTATATTTATCAAGAATGTATGAAATCTTGTCACATGTTTTTGCGACTCAATTTCTCTGGTCCCAATCAAACACTGATTTCCAAGTACACATGTGAAGACTTAGAGGCTTTAGACATGATTCATTCGGAAGAGAGAATTGGTACAATGAAGCAACTTGAAAAGATTAAAGATATTTTTATTAACCAATAATTGTGAGGTGCTTTAACATGAAGCATGTAAACAAAGTCCCTATGTATGAAACTGTATGTCAACAATTGAGGACTGCTATATGACTGAATGTTTATGTTCTTCCAAAATTTATATGTTGAAACCTAACCCCCAATCTGATATTAGCAGGCGGAGCCTTTGGGAGGTGATTAGGCCATGAGGGTGAAGTCCTCATAAATCAGATTAGTACCGATTCATTAGTTCTCTTATGAAAGAGAACCCAGAGGCCTCCCCAGTCCCTCTGCCATGTGAAGTTATAGTAAGAACATAGCCATCTATGAGGGAGCTTCAAAATGTTCATGGAAAATGTGTATTATAAAAAAACTATGCATGGATTTCAAAATTTTTTTTGCACCAAAATAAACATACTAACTTGTTTTAACACGGCTGAACAGGATCTAGCTTGAAGCCCTAAGAAGGATAAGACAGTTTAAAGAGATCAGAACACCATGAAATCTAAAATTAAAGCAAGAACAAACATCAAATTTATGGTGAAGCTTGGGTAGAAGAACGGTTGATCCTTTATGAAAAGTTTATGGAGACAATGCCCAAGGAAATCAGCAGTTTACAAATGTTTAAGAAGGGATGAGGATGTTGAAGTTGAAGCCTTCAGTGTCAGACCATCCACATCAATTTGCGAGGAAAAAATTAATCTTGTTTGTGCCCTAGTTAAAGGGATTGCTGACTAACAACAGAAACACTAGCCAACACCATAGACATCTAAATTGGCCCAGCTTACGTAATTCTGACTGAAAAATTACAGTTGAGCAAACTTTCTGATCAAGAGGTGCCAAAACTGTTGCATCCAGATTAGCTGCAGATAAAAGCAGAGCTTTTAATGAAAGATTTAAACAAGTGGGATCAAGATCCTGAAACATTTTTTGAAAGAATTGTAACAGGAGATGAAACATGGTTTTACTAGTATGGTCCTAAAGACAAAGCACGATCATAGCCATGGCTACCAAGAGGTAGAAATGGTCCAGTCAAACAAAAGCAGGCTGGTCAAGGCCAAGGTCATGGCAAGTTTTTTGCTTAAGGTTTTTTGCTTGTTGACTTTCTGGAGGGCCAAAGAATGATAACATCTGTTTATTATGAGACTGTTTTGAGAAAGCCAAAGCTTTAGCAGAAAAACACCTGGGAAAGCTTCACCAGAGTCTTTCTCCATCACAACAATGCTCCTGCTCATTGCTCTCATGAAACAAGGCAATTTGGGAGAGTTTTGATGGGGAAGTCTTTAGGCATCCACCTTACAGTCCTAATTTGGTTCCTTCTGACTTTTTTTTGTTTCCTTATCTTAAAATATCTATAAAGGTCATCCATTTTTCTTCAGTTAATAATGTAAAAGAGACTGCATTGATGTGGTTAAATTCCTAGAACCCTCAGTTCTTTAGGAATGGACTAAATGGCTGGTATCATTGCTTACAAAAGTATATTTGAACTTGGTGAATGTTATGTTGAGAAATAAAGTTTATACTTTTATTTTTATCTTTTAATTCCATTTTTCTGTGAACTTTTTGGAGTCCCCTTGTGTGAATTAGGAAGCAGGCTCTCATAAAACATTGAATCTGCCAGTGCCTCGAGTTTGGACTTCCTAGCCTCCAGAGCTGTGAGAAACAAATTTCTGTTGTTTAAAAGCCACCAAGTATATGGTATTTTGTTATAGCAGTCTGAACAGAGTAAAACAGAAATTGGTAACAAGAAGTGGGGGTGCTGTTATAACAGATACCTAAAAATGTGGGTGT
>NW_007726539.1:660841-664908 GCF_000696425.1 Galeopterus variegatus
AGACCTCATTCTGTTGTGGTCTCAGAAAAAGAGGAACATGTTGTTGGAATCTGGAGGAAACATGATCTTTATTATAAAATGGCAAAGAACTTGGCCGAATTGTATTTGTCCTAGTGTTTTGTGGAAGGCAGAACCTGCAAGCAATGAAATTGGATATTTGGCTGAGCAAATTTCTAAGCAAAGTATTGATGAAATGGTCTGGTTTCTACTGACTGCCTATAGTCAAATGTGAAAAGAGAAAAATAATGTACAGATGGAATTGTTAATGAAAAGGAAAGCAGAAAAATTTCAGCCTATCAGTATTGAAAAAAATATGAAACCCTGTTTGGGAGGAAAAACTGAGGGTGTGGCCAATCAACCATTTGATAAAGAGATTAGTCAGCCATCTGAACAGAAGCGAGGAGCCAATCTCCAAGACAACGGAAGAATGACCCCTAAAGCAATCATCAGGGTTGCCCCTTCTATCACAGGCCTATAGTGCAAGAGAAAAGGGGGAGTTCACAGGAGCAGAATTGTTTCAAAGGGAGGGCCACTGGTGCCTGCAGGACTTCAGCACATGGTGCTGCCTTACATAGAGAGCTCCACTCCCCAAACTCCAGCTCTGCACTTTTTGGCCACTGCCGATGTAACTCTGGTGGGCTCTGATGTGGCATGGGCTGTGTCCAGCAGAACTTTGGGGGTATGGCTGCCCCAACCTAGATTTTGAAGGATGGGGCCTCCCTGGAGAGCCACAGGCTAGAGACCCCAAGCACTTGGGACCCCAAGCATTGGGACCCCAACCCCTAAAGAGCTGCGGGTCCCAGGCAGAAAACTGCCATGGGGGCAGAACTGTCTAGAGCCCTGGGTCCGATTTCTACCCAGTAAGCCTGCAGGGGCAAGACTGCTGCCTAGTGGGTCTGGAAGGTGGAACCCATGTCCAGTGGACTTGGATCACAGAGCATCAAGTCAAAAAAGATTATTGTCGAGCATGTAATGTGATTTGGTTTAAGGTTTAATGTGATTTGCCCTGTTGGCTTTTGCATTGACCTGGGACCCGTCACTTCTTTCTTCTTTCCTATCTATCTCTCCCTTTTGGAATGGAAATGTCTATGCTATACCTGTCCTACCATTGTATTTTGGTAGCACATAACTTGTTTGGGTTCACAGATTCACAGGGAAAGAGGAATTTGCCTCAGGATGAATCATACTTGAGTCTCACCCATATCTGATTTAGATGATATTTAGATGAGACTTTAGATTTTAAACTTTAGAGTTGAAGATGGCACACGGTAAGGCTTTGGGGGCTGTTGGGATGTAACAAGTATATATTGCACGTGAGAAGAACATGAATTTTGGGGGCTGGGATAAAGTGCTATGGATTGAATGTTTAGGTTACACCAATATTTGTGTCAAAATCTAACCCTTGATATAATGGTAATAGGAGGTGGGGCCTTTGGGAGGTGATTGGGTCATGAAGGCAGAGCCCTCATGAATGGGATTAATGCTGTTATAAAAGAGACCCTGAAGAGCTCCCAGCTCCTTTTGCCATATGAGGACACAGTAAGACAGTGGTGGTCTATGAACCAGAAAGTGGGCCCTCAGCAGACATGGAATCTTCCAGCAACTTCCCAGCCTCCAGAACTGTGAGAAATAAATTTCTGTTTACAAGCTACCCCGTTTATGGTACTTTGATATAGTAGCCTGAACGTACCGAGACAAGGATCTAAAGGCTTTTCTCAGGAACTGTTTTTATAGCTTCCATACATCGACACGAAAGAAAGTATCTAGAGCGTGAATATCTCTTTGGAGGTGGGGTGTAAATTTCCAGAAAAATCATATGTATTTCAGTAGAAGCTCGTAACATCGTTGAATCTCAGCTGTTATTTCTGTAACATGTAATGTTAATTTACATGAATGTTAGTATGTTCTATAGCTTTTTCTGCTTTTTACTTTTTTCACCAATCTCTGTTTTTAGGATGGCTCTTCTGCTGCTATGGTACACTTAATCAGTTGCTGACCGTGCCTACTTTTCAGAGTAGTTGTGACTACTGGAAATAATCATCCGAGTAGGGAGAGTGGTTACTAGGACACAGGGTAGGGGAAGCTCCGTGGAACTCCCTCAGTGGTTCTTAACCAGGAGTAGATCATCCTCATCAGGCACTTGGGAACAAATGGGGGCTTTTTTTCAGTTCCCTGGGAATGCTATGAAATTTAATGCCCAGGGTCAGAGGTGGTAAACATCCCACAATGCCCAAGTCACGCTTACATAAAGTAGGATGGTCTTTGCTCAAGTGCTGACACTAGCCCTGTTGAAATGCACTGTGGGCTAGCCCTACCGACCCCAAAGGCACTCTGGTGTCAACAGTTGAGGAATAAGAAAAAGCATAAGGAAGGCATTTATTCTTCAATATATTCTGGGAAGAAAGCAGATGTATCTTTATGACTCATATGGTCACTGTGTGTGTGTGTGTGTGTGAGTGTGTGTGTGTGTGTGTGTGTGTGTCTCTTCAATATATTCTGGGAAGAAAGCAGATGTATCTTTATGACTCATATGGTCACTGTGTGTGTGTGTGTGTGTGTGTGTGTGTGTGAGTGTGTGTGTGTGTGTGTGTGTGTGTGAGAGAGAGAGAGAGAGAGAGAGAGAGAGAGAGAGATCTTGAAGAGTCTTGTGTTATATTGAGAAAATTACTGAATTCTCTCATACATGTTGACGCTGATATGATCTGCTAACACGATTTAAAATTTGGTTATGATGAATTGTTCTTTTAATGCACTGCCAGAATTTATTTGATATCATTTAAAAATATTTGCATCCTTATTCATAAGTGAAATTTGCCTACAGTTTTTTTTGAAATGTCTTTATCATGTTGCTAATAAGAACATGTGTAAAATAAGAACATGTGTAAAATAAATAAAATGAATTATCTCGCTGGGAGTAGAGAAAATAAATTAGGAATTATCTGTACTTTGAAAATTAAATATTAGGGCCGGTGCGTGGCTCACTTGGGAGAGTGCGGTGCTGAAAACACCAAGTCAAGGGTTAAGACCCCCGTACCGGTCATTTTTCAATTAAAAAAAAAGAATAAATAAATAAAAGTTAAATATAATTCAACTGTTAGATTATCTGAGCCTGGTGTCTTTTAAAAAATAGTAGAGCTTTACTTTGCTTTCCAGTGTGTTCTGTGATTACAAATCTGTTCAGGTTTTCTACCTCCTATGTAGTCAAATACAGTAGCTTTTATTTTGGTAGAAAACCAACTGTTTTCAGTAAATTTCCTAATTTACTAGTGTCTCAGCTTGAGTTTCCTAGAAAACAGAGGCTGAGGCAAGGCTTAAGTGGTAATGTTTTATCGGGAGGTGAAATCCTGGAAGAGGAGGAAAAGGGAAAGGAGACAGGGGAGGACGGGAGCAAATACAGGTTGCCACGTTGCCAGACTGGCCACTGCCTCATCAAGTGTGACGAGTATGACACTAATTCAGATAGGGCGTCACCACACAGACTGTCCATGCGGCAAACACGTGTTGGAACATTCTGTGGGAGGGAGCGGGGGAGATGGAGTTGTGGGCTGGCTCCTTCCCATCTCATTTCTCCTGTTGGCCAGTGTTTGCCCCATGGGGAGTTCACTTCCTGCACTTCTGGGTTGTATCACCTGGCCTCTTTCGGCAGCTGCTGCGGAAGCCAGATGCCACCCCTGTGGAATGCCAGTTCTTTGGAGAGATGATTGGAGTCCAGAGGTGGTAGTAGGAATCAGAGCCTACGTGGGTTTGACTGGGTTGGGCTGGGGGTGCCAGAGCTTCTGCGGCTTCTGGCTTGGCCGGCAGGTGTGAGGGGGGCCATGTCACCAGAGCCCAGGCTTCACCTCCAGACAGACGAGGTAGCCAGAAGGTCAGCAGGTGAAGAGCTGGTGCAGCGGGGGCAGCTGAGTGGTTGAGTGCCCTGGGACATAGGCGAGGTCCTGAGCGAGGTCCTGAGAATCTGAGGTGACGCATGAAATGTATCTGAAACGATATTCATGGATTTGTATGCATATTCTTTCATGACTTTTAAATCACTTAAGAAAATCTGTCTTGCCATGTTTAAAAATAAA
>NW_007726539.1:665668-667326 GCF_000696425.1 Galeopterus variegatus
CTTCTTTCCTTCTGAAAGAGTAATGGTTACTCTGTTGATTTGTTGCCTAGATGATCTGTCCTGTGCTGTGAGAGGTGTGTTCAGGTCCCCCACTATTATCCTAGAGCAGATGCTTCTTCTATCACTCTGGAATGGACTTGGTGGAGAGGGACAGCTTCTTTTCTTTGGTCTCCACTGGTGACTCTCCTTGTATCAGTGCACTTGAGTGGCTGGCGGGCCATTTGCACAGTGGTTGTGGCATCTAGCTGCTTTTGTGGCAGATGTGGCTATTGTGGTGGCTGTGGTCACATGGAAGTGGTGTTTTTGGCATGCTCCTTGTCTAGTTGCAGGGGGAGGGGTTGGTCCCTGGCTCCATCTTTTTTTACATTCTAAAATGTTGCTGCAGAACAGTTGGATGGGAGGGGGAGAGGGCAAGGGGGTAGGAAATAGGGTGTGAGAAGGAGGAAGGAGGGGGGCATGGTTGAGGCCCATGGCACCCCACTCATTCCTGCAGGGGAGAGCAGGGGGCTTGCAGTGGTGGCTCGATCATTGCTGGGCTGAATGCAGATGTCAGGGGGATGTGGCTTTGAGTATAGCTTTAATTCTTTTTTTTNTCAGCAGGTGAAGAGCTGGTGCAGCGGGGGCAGCTGAGTGGTTGAGTGCCCTGGGACATAGGCGAGGTCCTGAGCGAGGTCCTGAGAATCTGAGGTGACGCATGAAATGTATCTGAAACGTATTCCATGGATTTGTATGTATATTCTTTCATGACTTTTAAATCACTTAAGAAAATCTGTCTTGCCATGTTTAAAAATAAAATAAAATAAATCTGTAGTTATCACCTGTTTTACCTCAAGGTTGTATGTTTTTGCTTTTACTCTTATTCCATTAATCAGGTTTGTCATGGGTTTATCTTTTTTTTTTTCCCTATGAGAATCTATTGTTTATATGGAATTTACAATAAAGGTGCTGTGGATTGAACATCCCCCCAAAACTCATTGAAGCTTGATCCTCATTGTTACAGTGTTAGAGGGTGTGAAATGAGACTCTGGCAGTGTTGAAAGATGGGGCCTTTACTTCTTATTTATTTATTTATTGAATCATAATTGGTTATACATAATTTTGGGGGTTCAACATTGACATATATTGATCGAATCAATATTATTATCATATACATTATTACAAATTGTACTTATTCTTTATGTCCCTTGTCCAATCTCTCCCCATCCCGCTCTCCCTCCCCCCTACCCCCCTGATCACCCTAGATTTCTTCTTTCCTTCTGAAAGAGTAATGGTTACTCTGTTGATTTGTTGCCTAGNCTGGGCTGAATGCAGATGTCAGGGGGATGTGGCTTTGAGTATAGCTTTAATTCTTTTTTTTTCTTTGCAGCTGGCCTGTATGGGAATCCTAACACTTGACCTTGGTGTTATGACATCGTGCTCTAACCTACTGAGAGTATAGCTTTAATGGTATAATTTTGGCTTTAAGTGTTGCTTTGCCTATGGCCTATGGGTTTTGGCATCAAGTGGTCTCCTTTTTGTTACTTTTGAGACATTTTACAACTTTGAAATTAATAGGGTCCTCCCAGATTAACAATTTTTTTTTTCTTTTCCCTTTTTGTCTTTTTTCATGACTGGTAACGGGATCGTAACCCTTGGTGTCGCGCCCGCACCGCGCTCAA
>NW_007726539.1:667439-667968 GCF_000696425.1 Galeopterus variegatus
GTCAGCCATCTGAACAGAAGCGAGGAGCCAATCTCCAAGACAACGGAAGAATGACCCCTAAAGCAATCATCAGGGTTGCCCCTTCTATCACAGGCCTATAGTGCAAGAGAAAAGGGGGAGTTCACAGGAGCAGAATTGTTTCAAAGGGAGGGCCACGGGTGCCTGCAGGACTTCAGCACATGGTGCTGCCTTACATAGAGAGCTCCACTCCCCAAACTCCAGCCCTGCACTTTTTGGCCACTGCCGATGTAACTCTGGTGGGCTCTGATGTGGCATGGGCTGTGTCCAGCAGAACTTTGGGGGTATGGCTGCCTCAACCTAGATTTTGAAGGATGGGGCCTCCCTGGAGAGCCACAGGCTAGAGACCCCAAGCACTTGGGACCCCAAGCACTTGGGACCCCAACCCCTAAAGAGCTGCGGGTCCCAGGCAGAAAACTGCCATGGGGGCAGAACTGTCTAGAGCCCTGGGTCCGATTTCTACCCAGTAAGCCTGCAGGGGCAAGACTGCTGCCTAGTGGGTCTGGAAGGT
>NW_007726540.1:0-11141 GCF_000696425.1 Galeopterus variegatus
TCTATTTCTTTCAATGGTGAAAGTTCCAGCCTTTATGTTCAAGTTGCAGGTCCAAAGAAGGAGGAAACTTCGATTCTTTGTATTTCTGTGGTATGTTATAATGCCTCCTTTTTCACTTCTGATTTTTGTTATTTGGGTCTTCTCTCTTCTTTTGTTATTTAGCATAGATTAATGGCTTGCCTATTTTCTCTATCTTCTAAAAGAAACAACTTTTTGTTTCATAGATTTTTGTTTTACCTTTTTTGGGACTCTATTTCCTTTCTGATCTTAATTATTTCCTCCTACTAATTTTGGGATTTGATTATTCTTGTTATTTAGTTCTTTGAGGTACAGCATTAGGTTGTTTATTTGAAATTTTTCTATTCTTTTGATGTAAGCATTTATTGCAATAAACTTCCCTCTTAGTACTACTTTTGCAGTATCCCACAGGCTTTGGTATGATGTGTATTTAGTTTCATTAGTTTCAAGAAATTTTTTGATTTCCTGCTTAATTTCTTCTTGGACCCATAGGTTGTTCAGGAGCATGTTGTTTAATGTACAGTCTCCAGAGTTTTGCTTGTCATTTGTTTCTAGTTTTAATCCATTTTGGTCTGAAAAGATACTTGAAAGGACTTCAATTTCTTAAAATTTGTTGAGACTTGGTTTGTAACCTAACATATGGTCTATTTTGGAGAATGTTCCATGTGCTGATGAGAAAAAATGTGTATTCTGTGATCGTTGGATGAAATGCTCTGTAAATATCTGCTAAATCCAATTGGTCTAAAGTGTGGTTTAAATCTTGTGTTTCTCTGTTGATTTGTTGCCTACATGATTTGTCCAGTGCTGAGAGGGGGGTATTCAGGTCCTCTATGATTATTGTATTGTAGTCTTTCTCTTTCTTTAGGCCTGATAATGTTTGCTTTATATATCTGGGTGCTCTGGTGGTGGGTGCATATATATTTATGGTTGTTATGTGTTCTTGATGGATAGATGCCTTTATCATTATATAGTGGCCTTCTTTGTCTCTTTCTATGGTTCTTGGTTTAAAGTCCATATTATCCAATATAAGAATAGCTATTCCTACTCATTTTGGGTTTCCATTTGCATGGTGTATCTTTTTCCATCCCTTCACTGTTAGTCTGTGTGTGTGTTTACAGGTGAGATGAGTCTCTAGAGGACAGCATATAGTTGGGTCTAGGTTTTTAATCCAATCATTCAGTCTGTGTCTTTTGAGTGGGGTGTTTAATACATTTACATAGGGTTAATACTGAAAGATATTGTCTTACTGCTAGCATTTTATCAATTTTTGTTTGGAAGTTTTAAATATTTTTTGTTCTTTCTTCCCCTTTTATTGTTTGGTTTTGATGTTTGTTGTTTTTTGAGGTGGTAAGATTTAATTTATTTTTCTTTCTTGTTTGCATTTTTGTTCTACCAGTGGGTTTTGTTCTTTCTTGTGTATTCACGGAATTGATTGTCATTTTCCAGATTCCAGATGCAGGACACCCTTGAGGATTTCTTGCAGTGCTGATTGTGTGGTGGTGAACTCCTGCAGTTTTTGTTTGTCTGGGAAACACTATTTCTCCCTCATTTCTGAAGGATAGTCTTGCTGGCTATAGAACTCTTGGCTGGCAATTTTTTTCTTTTAGTATTGAATATATCTTCTCATTTTCTTCTGCTCTATATAGTTTCTGTTGAGAAGTCTGCTATTAGTCTGATAGGCTCCCTTATAAGTGAGTTGATGGTTTTCTCATGCTGCTTTTGGGATTCTCTCTTTGACTTTGACCTTTGCCAGTTTGATTATAATGTGTCTCACAGAGGATCCTTTGGGGTTTAATCTGTTTGGGGATCTTTGAGCCTCCTGGATCTGGAGGTCCCTGTCTGTCCCTTTACCTGAGAAGTTTTCCATTATTATTTCATTGAATAGGTTTTATATGCCTTTTTCTTTCTCCTCCCCTTCTGGAATACCCATGATTTGGATGTTTGTGTAGTTAAGATTGTCTGTTAGCTCTCTTAGATTTTCTTCACTTTTAAAAAAATACTTTTTTCCTTTTTTTCTTTTGTCCTTTCAAAAAGACTGTCTTCCAGATCAGAAATTCTTTCTCTTGCTTGTTCTAATCTGCTGCTTAAGCTCTCAGTTGTGTGTGTTGTTTTTTTTTTAACTTAATGAATTCTTCAGTTCCAGGAGTTTTGCTGCCTTCATTTTTAAGGTATTAATCTCTTTGTAAATTTCCTCCTTCATATCCTGAATATTTTTTCTCAATTCATTATGTTCTAACTGAGTCTTATATCTCAGTGAATTTCCATAAGATTATTGCTTGGAATTCCTTTTCAGTCATTTCAGAGGTTTCCTGCTCTATGGGTTCTGGTACTTGAGAATTACTGTATTCCTTTGGTGGTGTCATATTTTCTTGGTTTTTCATATTTCTAGTATCTCTGCTTTGATGTCTGATCATCTGGTAAAGTGGTTGCTTCTTCTATTTCTCTGGAGTTGTCTTTGAGGAGACTGACTTCCTCTTCTTTTTCTGGTCTCTGCTGGTGACTGTCCTTGTCTCAATTCAGTCAAGTCAGTGGCAGGCTGTTCGCACAGTGGCTGTGGATGCTACTGTGGTGGTAAGCCACCCTTGTGATGGCAGTGGCTGTGGTAGTCCACCTGCATGGAAGTAGTGTTTTCAGTGTGCTCCTGCCTTCTGCTGCATGGTGGGGGCTGCCTACCAGGAGTCTGTACTTTTAAAAAAAAAAAAAAGGGGCTCAAGATAGCATTTATTCTGGTACTAGAATCAGATGTGGCAAACATTTTTTCCCCCATTTATTTATTTATTTATTTAGCTTGCTATTTGAGGTTGCTATTGTTGCTGCTTTTTTTATCTCAGGGTACAAAATGCTGTTTTCTCCCTGACTTGCAGTACAAAGTGTCTCTATTAGTCTCTATTGCTGCCATAAAAAATTACCACAAGTTTGTCAGCTTAAACAACACACATTTATTATCTTTGTTCCCTGTGGGTTAGAGTAGAAGTCTGACATGTGTTTCACTAGGCTAAAATCAAAGCGTTGGCAGGGCTGCGTTTCTTTCTGGAGGCTTTAGGGAAGAAGCCATTTTCTTGCTCATTCAGGTCATATATCAGAATTTGTTTTTTTGCACCTCTAAGTCTGAGATCCCTGTTTCTTTGTTGCCTGTTAGCCGAGGGCCTTTTCTAGCTTCCTTTGCTGATGGACTTCTTTCTCCATCTTCAAAGCCAGCAACAGCAGGTTGAGTCCTTCTCATGGTTCAAATCTCTCCTCCTTCTTTTTCAGTCTCTTACCACAGCTGGGAAATGTTCTCTGCGTTGAAGGACTCATGTGATTAAATTGGGCCCCCTCAGATAATCCACACATCTCAGGGTCTGTAATCTTAATTACATCTGCAAAATTTCTATTGTTATGTTCCTTGGATTAGGGTATGGACATCTTTGGGAGCCTTCAGTCTGCCCACCGTTCTGTCAGCATCTAGATTTGAACCCAGTTTGGTCTGCCTGCATTTACACTTTTCCTATCAGACTCCGTAACTGGACTTCTATATCATGGCTGGAGGTCCTGCTTGTCTTGTAGTCCTGTTCTTGCCACTGTGCTTGTATCAGAGAGTAATGCTTTGGACTGTAAGTAACAGCTGACATCTAAGAGCTTCTTGAGCTGCATGAACTAGTAGAGGTTTATTTTCCTCACATAACATATGTAGAGGTGGTTGCTGGTGATTCAGTGATTAAATGATGTGAAACTGTTGGTTTAATAATTTGATTGGTATCTTCCTAATGGTTGCAATATGGCTGCCACAGATCCAGATATCATATCCACATTCAAGACAGGAAGATATGGGGGTAGTCTCCAGTTTTGTCTACCCTTGTACCAGGAAAGCAGATGTTTTCCCAGAAGTCCTCAGACTTTCACTTGCATCTCATAGATCAGAACTGTGTCATATTCCTCTAGCCCCTGCAGTTGCAAGGAAGCCTGAGAAAGTGAGTATTTAGCTTTTCCTGGTAGAGGTGGGCAAAGGAAAACAAAGTTGGAAATGAATATTGTGTTAGCCAACTGATAGTGCCAGAGTTTCAGTCTGTCAAGGACCCTGTCTTTGTCTTTTTCTCTTGCTATTTCACAGTTAGAATTGGGATCCTGCTCCTGAATCAGACACCTCCTGATTGTGCTCTGACCACATCTGTCTAACACGCACTCACTCCTTCTTATAAGATATTCCTGACCCCAGTTAACTACTTAGACTGACATCTGCAGTGGCCTTGATGCACTTGCTGTCCCTTCTTGCTGCTGGCCCCTGGAAGCAACGAACCATCTTTCAGGGGCCTAGAGACTCTACCAGTCCTACTGGCTATGACAAGGCAAGCCTTGTTATTATGGCACCACTTGTTTTCACATGGGTCATTTTAAAGTGGTGTGTGTGTGTGTGTGTGTGTGTGTGTGTGTGTGTGCAGAAAAAAGGGGAAACTGGGCCACATTGACCAAGGACATTTTTATCTTATGCTAGCTATCAGTTCTATTTAAGCAGAAGGTCTTCTGGAAATATGACCATGGCAGAGACTGCTATCGTCTACCACAACATCCATTCTCCTTTTCTTCCCCAGCAACAGAACTGTGATTTTAGGTGTAGCAGCCATGAACCCAGACAAAAGACTTCTTCATTCTCAGATGAAGACGTCAGCCAAGTACAGTAAGTTCTGACTAATGTGATATAAATGGAAACATTGTATGGGTCTTCCAGGATGTTTCTTTAAAGAGAGAGGGCATGTACTTCTTTGTCCTTTCATCCATTTTGCTGCCTGGAGTGCAGATAAAATGGCTGGAGCTCCATCAGCCATTTTGGGCTCTGAGGAAGAATATACTTTAGCGATGTCCAAAAGCTGACACTAGCCTTGCATTTCTCAGCTCCAGGGAAGCAAATGTTTTATTTAAGCCACTGTACTTTTGGGTGTTTGTATTATTTGCAACTGAACCTGACCATAGGTAATTCCTCTACTTTTCATTTGCATGATGTCTAACTTTTTACATAGGACTTCCAGGTACATTATCTTATTTTCAACAGATTAAGAAGAAAATATCTGTTTTCCTGTGCTTTTCTAGCTAGTCTTGATTCCAGAAGAGCCAGTTAAAGTCAAGAGCAACCATCAGAAATCTGTCTACCTACCAGGGCTGAAGACTGTGGGAGAACAGGAAACATTTGGATCAGGAAGTAAAAGACATTGCTTCTAAAGTTAATGACAACTCTGGAGGAAAAATGGTCCTGCCTCCATTTTTGTGGGGCTAGGCTCTGACTCTCAGAGACTGAACCCTTCTTCACCATCTCACTTCCCTATCTTTAAAATGAAATTTTGGTCTCTGCCAAGCATTTTATGTAAATATTGTTTTGCAGAATTCCTCTCCCCTGCCCAACACCCCTTAAATAGAGCTTCAGCAATATTTTCATTCCTCACTGATGGGCTGTTAGACTCATCCTGGGTATCGCTCAGTGAAAATTCTTCAGAAGTAGGTCTGCTATGTGATAGAGATGACAGTGGTGGGCTGGAGTAAGAGTCCTTGTGCGGTAGCTCTCTGATGCCACCCGCTCTACTTTTTTCCAAAGTAGCAATCAGCCCACAGTCCCCCAGAGTTATTTCTGCCTTATTCTGTCTCTATCTCCCATACCTTCTAGCACACCCTTCCTCCACCCCAATTCCCACATTGCATTATCTTCAAAAGTTTGGCAGGCATTTTTGCCAGGTCCTTTTCTCTCCCACTCCTCCAAGAAATCCTTGCAGGTTCTGGCTAATTCTAGCATGGTCCAGCCTGATCTAGCTCTTCTTTGAACCTGCCTGTTCTACTCCAGAAGCCCAGCCAGAGCAGGCGGACCTTTGAGAAGCTGGTGTGTTGATTCACAGCAGGTGCCCTTGGGGGGGGGGATGTCTCAAAGCAAAGGAGGCACACCTCAGCAGTCTAAGCAGAACTCTGTTTTCCACAGGCAGTGAAGAGAGAGGTTAATGGTTCTCTGATGGTTTAATGACAATAATGGTTTTACTTGTCTATGATACATGTTTTTACTTGTGAGGTATTTAGGATGATCTTTATAGGTATGATCTCCAAGGAGGAGAAGGGAGCAAGAACTAACATTTAGTGAACTTGGAGTAGGAGTTAGATTCCTGCATACTCTGGATCATTATCACAGCAGTTAAGGGCAGGGGGTTGGAGTGAGTCAGTGCTCGCTTCTATACCAGACCTGCCACTCACTGGTTATGTGTCTTGGACAAGCCACTAAATGCTCAGTAGCACCTGCCATGTAGAGTTGCTGGGAGGTTTAAATATGAAGCACTTAGTTCAGGACCTGGTGCAGGCTAAGTGCTCAGCAGATATTATTTATTATTATCGTGCCCATTTTACAAGTAAGAAAGCCAAGTCTCAGAGAGGTTAAGTAACTTACTCAAAACCCCACAGCTGGTTCTGTACCTCCAAAGCTAATATTCTCTCTACTGCATTCTGCTGCTAAGTGCACACAGCTTGTAGGGAGTGGTCTAGCTATCAAGGTTTCTTGTGACATCTAGTCGAGAATTATCTTCACTCTTGAGAAATTATCTTTGGACTAAACACACTTTGTTTTATGAGTTGTGGAGGGGTGCAGACAGGAAAAACAGTAGTGGGAGAATATTCTGCCAGCCCTCTCTCTGACAGATCTGTGGGGGTAGGCTTCCCATTAATTCTAGAACCTCCAAGAAATGCCCAGCTCTTCTTCCTGCTCAGTCATTTCCCAGAGCTCCAGGGAGCAGCAAGATTCCCGTAGCCCTCGACATAGGCCTGGAGTCTAGACTTGAGCTCTCTGGTCCCCTGGGAGGCAGCAGAGTGGCTACCAGCCCAGGCTTTGCAGTCAGGCAGAGCTGCTGGAGGGGTCCCGGCAACACTGTCCAACAGCCGGGGACCCTGGCCACGTCGCTACACTGGCTCTCAGCCTTGTTTCCACATCTGTCAGGTGGTGATGAACATAGTCCCAGCCTCCAAAAGTTGTTATAATAATTGGATGAGAATGTAGGTAAACTGTCAGGTGGTCCATACATAGTAGCTTTTATTAATATTATTTTCATCATTAGTAATTGAAAAGAATGTTCTAATGTCCTGGGAAAAAGCAAACCATCCACCTTGCCTACCCACCTACCTGGAATGGAAGTCCACTTAATTAGTGAGACTTCTCTTGGGTTGTTGGGACTGAGAGAGCTTCCCAGTTGGGCGGGCTGGGCCTATGAAGCTGTCCCCGACTTCCCAGTTGCAGATCTGGTCTCTTTTACCCTCATAGAAGACCCGAGCAGAGCTGCCTAGGAGAGCCAATGTCTCCAGGGTTCCCAAGACAGAGGAGCAGCCCATAGTGGCCACTTCTTACCTCACCTGGTCCCACCTGGTCCCTGCCCTCCAACCCTCCCAGTACTCAGTCCTCCTGAGGAATGTAGGCTGGTCTGAGCCCCTGGAGTCTGGCCAGGATGGTGCCTACCTGGGGGAGCTGGCTCCCCTGGGCACCCAGTCATGCAGTCATGAAGACCTCAGCAAAGATTCCCATCAGCCAGGCATGCCCCTGTCCTTCCTCATATTCTCCAGGCCACACAATTGTTAGGAAATTGTTTCGTTGGACATTGTTGGCTTTCTTGGCTTCTCCTACTTTGTGCTAGTTTTTCTTTTCTTTTTTTTTGGTGGCTGGCCGGTACAGGGGTTGAACGCTAGACCTTGATGTTATGTGCACCATGCTCAAACCAACTGAGCTAACCGGCCAGCCCTAAGTTTCTCTTTTTAATTGCCTAGACCTCTGTAGACTCTATACTGTAGGGATAAGCGCAGGAGCTTTAGGGGGAGGTGACCTTGATTCCAGTGGTCTTTCTTTATTCTGCTCAACATGTATTTGGTGAGGCAAGTACTGCATGAAGCATCGTGCCAAGACTTTACAGGGATTAGGATTATCTCATAAACCCTCAGAACACATCCATTAGATGGCTGCTCCTAATAGATGAGGAAATTCAGGCACGGAGAGGTAAAGTAACTTTCTCAGGGCAGCATAGCATGGGGTCTGCCAGCAAGGCAGGGACCCCGGGGAGGGGAAGACAAAGGAGGGAAGAGAGCAGGAGAGGAGTGGAGGGGAATAAGAGGACTGAACTGGTTACTTCACAGTCTTGCCCAGAGCCTGTCTCCTGAGCCCCAGGGCTGTGGGGTCCGACGGATTTAGCCAGTCCCCACAGTTTTGCCTGGAGGTGTGGGGGTGGGAAAGGAGGCCAGCAAGGGTTGAAGGAAGATGCAGAAAGGTCTTCCTAGGGAAAAGGCTTGGCAGACAGGATGTGAAGAGCTGCGCTGTTTTGCCTGGGAGCAGGAAGCCAGTGAGGATGCCTTTTCCGCTGGCCACTCGCAGCCATTTAACTCAGAACCTGTGTCTGGATCCCAAGGGGGCTCAGCTACCGAAGTCATGAATACACATGAGCCTAATGCAGCCTTGGGGTCAATCAGATAGTGAAGGTGGCATCCCCGATTCCCTCAGTTGCCAGTTTGTTGTATTTTTTTAATTAATGAACAATTTTGTGTTCATTATGCCAGAGCCTTGGCCAATGGAGAAATGCACCCTTCATCTGAGATTTTCTTATGTCTTCCTGCATGTGATTTCCGCCCCACCCCCAACACTGCCCCGGTGTTTCAGCAGTTTCCTCCTCCATTCCTATAAGAACCTGCCTTGCCTTTTCCCAGCTCCAGTTTTAGCTTCCTGTGTGCTGAGCATCTTGCAGTTGTCATCATGTCTTCAGATGCGTTTGATAGGTACAGGAAGTTACACCAGATGGAAGATGGGACCAACGATCAATAAAAGGAGAACTATGTTTCTAAGAAAAATGCATCACGGCTTCCCACAGGAGTTGTGTGCCATATGTCCTAATATCCGTGGAACAATGGATCTAATTTTTAGCTCTTCTGCTTGGCTCTCTTGGCCATTTCAACGAGAAAGAAAATAGATTTTAACCGGCTGCTCCCCAGCTTACTGATGATCTGTAGTAAAAATTGCCTTGCTGTTTAACCCATTCATCAGATATCACAAAATAAAATCTCTTCCTCCTCTCCCTCCAGCTTTATTTCTCCGGCTACTAGTTTAGTATATTTATGGTGCATGAGTCATCACGCTGCCCGCTGATTGGAGAAAAACCAAACACCCCTGAGACCATCAGTCAATTACAGCTATTCTCAGCTTCATTCACAGATTTATTGGCTTGCACACACACACACACAGAAATTCATTCGGCGAAGTTCATTCATAAAAATTTCAACACTCTGGGTATCATCCCGCATATCTCAGGCTTCTGCTGCGAATGGGCTGCTAAGAAAAGCTCCGAGAGGTGTCCAGGAGGGAGGGCAGCTCTGAGCAAGGGTGGGCAGGCTGGGAGGGGATCTGGGGAACACGGAGGGTCCTCAAGTCAGAGAAACAATGTGGAGCGGCGCCATCGCTAGTACTCCAGCTGTGGCCCAGAAAGGGCTTCAAGACAAGATCTTCCAAGAGAGGGCAGCCATCAGAATCAGCGAACCCAGGCAGGACCTTGGGCTCACATATACCTCCCCCCCCCCACCCCTTTTTAATGAACAATCAGTGGAACAAATAAAGGGTTAATAGTCCGGTCATTGCCCCGCCCCGTGGGAGCCGAAGGGAGCAGGTTTGAAAGTTCCTGCGTGCAGACTGGGAGGCTGGGGGCTGGGGGGCGCTAAATATTATCCTGGGCTCCTGCAGGCTAGTGATGCGGCGGGGCCGGCTGGCCGGGGCTCGGCCCGTTTCCGTGCCCGAGAGTTGGCCGCGAGCAGTCCCCGCCACGAGCCTGGGTCCAGGCGTTCAGGCGTTCCCAGCGAGGAATCCGAGACGAGAACACCGGGTGCCGCTGCCCGGGCCGGGGAGGGACTGAGATCAGAGCAGGGGAGGCGTTTCCCCGCTGGGCTGTCATCCTTAAGGGCCCGGGAGCCCAGGCGGGCGAAAGCAGAGTTGGAGAGGTGGCTGCCGCGAGTTGCTCGGGGCGTTGTGGCACTCGATGTCCGTACGGTTTATCTACCAGACGACGGGGCGATTTATGCAACCGTACCCGGTTTCGGCACTGCCAAGGCTATGCGAGAACGCGCTCGGGACAGCCTGGCAGGACTCGTGCTGTACGTAGGACTCTTCGGGCACCCCGGGATGCTGCACAGGGCCAAGTACAGCCGCTTTCGGAACGAGTCCATCACGTCCTTGGACGAAGGCAGTCCGGGAGGCTCGGCCGGGAACAAGGGCTCGCCGCAGCCTCCCTACCCCGCCCTGGCACCTCACCTGTCGGCTGAAGATGCCACCTTGCCGTCCCAGGAGAGCCCCACCCCACTGTGCACCTTGATCCCCCGCATGGCGAGCATGAAGCTGGCCAACCCAGCCACTTTGCTGAGTCTGAAAAACTTTTGCTTGGGTACCAAAGAGGTGCCCCGGCTGAAGCTCCAGGAAAGCCAAGACCCGGCTCCCAGCAGTCCCGCTTCCCCCGAACCCAGTCTGAGTAGGGCTGGGTCTGCACCTCCACTGCAGCCAGACCCGGTTGGGAACCGGGCAAACGCCTCAACTCCAGATGCCTGCCCACTTCCCGGCCCTGGGGAGCCAAACCCCAGGAGCAGGCAGGACAAGCACTTTCTGCAGCACCTGTTGGGGATGGGCATGAACTACTGTGTGAAGGTAAGTGCATTTTCCTCTCTGCGCTCCTAAGAACTCTTGGGGAAAAGGGTATCTTCTCTGCTTTCTGCAAGGGACCACACAATTCCTGACTGGGTTCTAGGTATGGACAAGACATTATGCAACTGGACCAAAGGGGAGGGAATCTGGGTTTACAAATTTCCCTACCTATATCTGACTTGTACTGGAGTCAAATAACCTTTGGTTCAAGGGCATAAACTATTGATAACTTGTAGATAGTTGCCAGATGTAGGGGCAACTTCTGATAGAGGCGGCCTTCTTGTCCCCACTGGACCTAGCATTCTGGTCAAGAAGAGTCAAGGATTTCAAATCTGATTAGTGAATGAGACCTGGTAGGTTATGTTGGCCATTATATTTTGGATAAATACAATAGAGATTTCTGTGCTAGAGGAACACATGGTGTGTAAGGGGCTTGAGTTTTTTTTTTTTTTTTTTTTTTTTTTTTTTT
>NW_007726540.1:12141-20938 GCF_000696425.1 Galeopterus variegatus
TTTTTTTTTTTTTTTTTTTTTTTTTTTTTTTGTTTAATTCAGCATTTAACAAATACTTCTTGACACATGGCTGAGTGCCTAACTGTGTGCCAGGAACTAGTCTTAGCTCTTCAGTGCACATTGATCGCCTTTATTGCCTGTGCTGCAGCAAGTAGGCCTTGTCCATGGGCTACTTGCAAAATCAAGGTCCTTACTGGCCTTGCATCTGTCTTTGTCCGATCAAGATCTGAGTAAATGAAGATTTGACCTCTGCTTTTTTGGAGCTCAAATTTCAACTGGGCTTGTGAAATAATAAGAGAACAATACTCAACAATAGATATTTAGTGTGAGAATGCTGAGAGAATTCAGAAAAAGGGCAAGGTTGTTGTGGTCTGGGATTCATTCACATGGGAAACCTTTAGAGAAGGTGCATTTGGAAGAGATACCAGATCTGGATTTGCGGAAAGGAGGAGATTCCTGGCAAGGCAAGAATAGGAGCGAAGTCACTGTGGTGGCCACAGGGGACCATCACCAGGCTGGGCTGAACTGAGGAGGAAGGGGAATGCTGGGAAGTGGCCGGCACATAGTGCTCAAACAGCATGAGTTGAATAAAGACAAATACTGATCATGGGTGGCTTGTGGAGGGGGGAGCAGCCCACTGAAGCTCTTTAATGCCACACGAGGAGTTTGCAAACACTCTGATTGGTAAATAAGAAACCTCCTAGGTTTTTAAGCAAACCATGACTTGATAGTAGTTTTAAAAAAAGATCAGTCTGTTGATTTATTTAACATGAATTGAAGCAGGGAAAAATTAGAGACCGAGAGGCCAGAGAGAAAGATACTTTGGGAGTTTAGACATGAGGGGATGAGAATACAGATTAAAGTGGAAAGGAGAGAACTCAAGAGATTCTGTGCAAGAAGCCTCAACAACCTTGAGTGATTGATCAGACAATTTCAGATCATAATACAAATAATAGGATAGTGAACAGTTATTGAGCAATGGGTAGACTGATGCGTTTTTATTGTTATTTATGGAGGTTATGGATGATTACTGATGAAGGACTGTGACGAGTAAAACATAACTTCTGAATTTAAGTCTTGGAATAACATTGGTGATTGCCAATGATAGAAATAGAATGAGTTAGGAAAGCAGACCCATGCTGAGTTTGCTTTTGACATATAGCCCGATAACTGCATCACAAACAGACAGCTGGAGTCTCGTGGAAGGCCAAATAATGAACGCTGGAAGGGTTACAGAGAGAGCAGGCTTGGGCAGCCTTGGCAAATGGATGACTGAAACCTTTATAAAGATAAATGTATGGGACATTCAGCTCTTGCCGTCCGCCACAGTGATGTGGCTAATAATGGAAATACTTTCATGTATCCACTCAGAGTTCATGGGCATATTCTCATTTGTCGAGCTAAAGTGTGTGCCAGGCCTTCACGGGAAAACGAGTGACTCTCCAAACCTATGCTCTCTGCATCTGCCTTCCCGTCACCTACACATCTTCTGCCCTCTGCCCTGCCTTCTCTCTCTTGGACCTCCTGCCACCACTACCCTCACACCCCCTATACAATTTTAAATGTGACAAGAGTTGCTGTGTGATCTCCATTTTTCCTGGGAAAATGCTTCTGCTGGCATTTTAGATTTTTAATGAGGACACCATCTGTCTCTTTATGGCAATGATAACTGACCCCAGGAAAAGTGCTGACCCCATGACCCATATGAACCACACAACATTGCCAAGAGCTGTGACATGCAACTCCAGTTAACTATCTCGCTTAGAAGTCAAAACACATGAAAGAGCTTACTTTATTGATTTTTATAGAATCTTAACTTTGAAAGATGGAAGGAACTCAAAAGTGATCAAATTTATTGCCTCTATGGGGAAACCAAATCCCAGAGAAGTGATTTCTGAAGACCACACAGGTGAGTGAAAAGCAGAGTTAGATCTAGAACTCAAGTCTCCTGTGTACCATTCTTAGCTATCTTCGCCACGGGTTTTCATCCTGGTTGACATTCTGTTCCTCAGAATTCTTTTGAGATGTGAACCAATTTTAAAAAATGAAATGCCAACCTATTAATTTACAGTGAAAAATATCATACCAAGTGAATCAAAATTGTGAGCCCTGCATTCCCATCTGTAGGAAAAACACATAGGAAGATTTAAATCAAAGCTTGCTTGGCGATGATGAATTCAGAGCAGAGAAATGAGAGATGTTCTTCAGATCTAGTGGACGTGGGGCAAATTTTGTGGGCAAAAGGCAGCCCCATATTCTACCTCCTTATCCATTTCATGTGAGTGCTCCCCTCCCTGCTCAAACATATTTTGCTAATTCATTCATTCATCTATTCAACAAATACCTATTGTGAACCAATTTGTGGCAGGAACTGTTCTAGGCACTGGGCATTAGTGAGCAAAACAGACCAGGTCTGAGCCCTTGTGAAACTTATATTCTTGTGAGTGAAGATAGGCCCTAACTGAATAAACAAGTAAATATAATACTGTATTTCGGATGGTAATAAGTGCTACAGAGAGCAATAAAGCAGAGTAAGTGGAAAAGACAGTAGCTTGGGTGGGGATGGAAGGTATTTCTTTTGGGTAAAAATAGCTTTGTTATAGCTTCTCTTTATTTTGTTTTCTTGCATCTTTTCTCTTTGCAATAGGGGCTACATGTATTTTCCATGTACTCTAAGTTAGAGTTGACTTTGGGTTAGATATCCTTTTTCAAAAGGAGTCTTCTTTAGGTCTTATGATGTAGACTCAATTATACAGTTGAAAAGTAAAAATAGCTTTGTTATAGCTTCTCTTTATTTTGTTTTCTTGCATCTTTTCTCTTTGCAATAGGGGCTGCATGTATTTTCCATGTACTCTAAGTTAGAGTTGACTTTGGGTTAGAAATCCTTTTTCAAAAGGAGTCTTCTTTAGGTCTTATGATGTAGACTCAATTATACAGTTGAAAGCACTGTATGAGTACCTATCTTTGAATAACTTTCATTTAAGCTCAGATTTTGAACCCCCTGAACGTCTCTCTAGGAAGGTGGCCTAGCAAACCATTCTTTGAGAGATACCAAACCAGAAATGGGACAGCCAGACCCCAGTCTGGGCAAAGTAGTGAGGTGGGTGAAGTCCCTTACATAGTGTTCAATGGCAACTTTCATGCCCACTATAATGCTAAATCCCATTTCTTATGAGGTCTTCCCAAGTCACTTCATCCATCAACAAACATTCACTTAAAGTTCTCCCAGATGCCCAACATAGCCTGTGGTGAGTGTGGAAAATATACATGACTAGTGCTCTCATCTCTAAAATGAGAGAATTGGCCTGTATGTCCTTGAAAGCCCAGCATTTCATGACTCTGGGCTCCTTTCCCCACATGAGAGGTGCTTAAAATGTTAGTTTCCTTTCCCATTCCCCACCCCCCAAATGGTTCGAAGATTAAATAGAGCAGAGGCAAAGAAACTAACCCTGACAGAACTTCGACAGGTGACCCCCAGTGGCCCTCCCAACAGTCCTCTGAGGAAGGCTGCATTCTCCAGGTGAGGACACTGAGACCCCAGGAGTTTGTGCTCTGCTGGGCACTTCACACCTAGTAAGGAGCAGACTGAGGATTCTCATCCAGCTTGTTCCTCACTCCAATGCTCCTCTGCTTCCCACCCTTCCACCTACCGCTGAGCAAGACAGGCAGTGGTGGAAGTTTGTGAATGGGGTAGTGTAGATGAAGGACACACTATGTAGCATAGCTTCATTGTACGACCGGTCCATAACACTTGCCTGGTTGCATTCTTCTGCATGATTTCAGCCTCCTTGCTTCGGCCCAGCCCAACCCAGCCATTTCCCCAGACTGTATTCATTTCCTAGGACTTCTGTAACATGTACCACAAACTGGGTGGCTTAACAACAGAAATTGATCCTCACGGTTCTTGAGGCTAGAAGTTTGAAGTCAAGGTATCCGCAGAGCTGTGTTCTTTCTGAAGGCTCTAGAGGAGGAATTCTCTCTTGCCTCCTCTAGCTTCTCCTGGTTGCCAGCAATTCTTGGTGTTTCTTGGCTTGTAATGTCTTACTCCAACCTTTGCCTCTGTCTTCACATAGCATTTTCCCTGGGCGACCCTGGCCCAATTTTTTTCTTCTTATAAGAACATCAGTCATTGGATTAGGACCCACTCTAATCTAGAATGACCTCATCTTAACTAGATTACATCTGCAAAGACCCTATTTCCAAATAAGGTCACCTTCACAGGTTCTGGGGGTTAAGACTTCAATGTATCCTTTTTGGGGGCTGTAGTTCAATAACAGTCCCCAAGGACATTTTTTGCAATGTGTTTGTTCACATAGGCATGCTTGGGTATTGGGCTCATCAGCTTTGTGTGCAAATATGAATTTGTGTTGAGGGATTTTTTTTTACTTCCTTTGTAAATGTCACAGCATGCTTTTACCATCCATCTTCTCCTGTCTAATGCTGTATTTTGTTACTGAGTCAATAAATTATTATTGTCAGTCATTTCTTGTCTAGACTAGATGTAGTCCACAGTACCACAGTGTTATGTCTACCTCAAGTAGGAGACCTGGGTCTAAGTAATGGCTCTGGCACTAACCAGCTGTGTGACCTTGGGTGAGTCACTTTACCTCTCTGGGCCTCATCTTCTCATATTTAAAATAAAAAGTTTGAACAAAATGCTGTCTAAGATCCTCAGACTCCAGGTCTCCTTTCCGACCTGTCTGAAATCTCATACTATTAAGATCTCTTTTGGTTAGAGTTTCCTGGAGGAAATAATTTTTAGCATCTTCATGTTAACAGACAGGAGTAAGAATGTCCTTCAGAGACATGTTAACTTCTACCTCAGCACCCTCTTACTAACACTGAGCTGCCTTTGCCATTAAGGCAGAAATGGGCATGTTATACTGGCGTGGGTGAAGGTGGGAAGTTTTAGAGGGGCCCTGCAGAGAGAAGTCAGGTTGGGTAACAGCAGCCAAGTGTAGGATTACAGGGAGTGGTGCAGGGAGGGGAGGTCCAGGGGGCAGGCCAGGGTTGGAAGAAGTGAGTGATGGTTGCTAGGATTCCGGGGACAGGGCATTGCTCACGTGGTCTAGCCAGCCAGGCCAGGCTGGGGCTTGGTGTCCAACACGAGGATTGTAGGAGTTAACCTTTCTCTATTCTCTCTGGACAAAAGTGCTACCAGAAAAAGGCCCTGTCACACACATTAGACAGTCTGGTACCTCTAACCTTGAAGGAGGGAGATTTAAAACTCTAGGAAACCCCTGGAGAGACAGTCCCACAGTTTATAGACAATAAAGCCAGACCTGGCGGTGTGGTTCAGGCACTCACAGCTAAGGGAGATGGCTTTCTGCCTCTGCTAATTCCCTTCTTTTCTGTTATTGGCAGTTAAAAGGGAGGTAGCACAGGTGCGAGAAAATAATTCCAGCTAAAACTGACAACCTGGGGGTAGTTTTGGAAGTAGATTCTGCTAGATTCAACAAGAGCAAGTCCTTCATTTTACACTTGAGGAAACTGAGGCTCAGAGACGTGAAGTGACTTGCCCCAAACCACACGTGTACTTAGTGGTGGAGCCCAGGCAAGAACTCCCAGTGCTGTGTACAGCACTCTGTTTTCCACCTTATCTCGCTGCTTCTTCCCTTGCTCCCTGCACTAAATGTTTCCCTATACCAAATGTCTCTACTTGATTGAAATGCTGTGTGTGCTTTTTAAAAGACCATACTGAACACTTTTTTTCTAATAGGAAAGTTGTCTTAAAATAGCAGTGAAAAGGAAAAAGAGAGCATGGAAGAGTGGTAAAGAGCCCAAAGAGCATTGGCTTTGCCAATTTCACCCTTTGTTTAAGGAGGTCCCTGAGGATGGCAGTGTGTCCACGTCGGGCCAGGATTTGTACAACGTGCATGGACTGGCCCCATTTCATTAACTTTCCAATACTCTTTGGGGTCATTTCCCCACATGGCTTCCTCTCACTTCTGTTTTCATAGTACTCTAAAGTCAGTATCATGTTGTCACATGGATGGGACTGAACCAACCCTGGTTCCCAATGTGACAGTTTCATCACCAGGAGAGTGATCTAAACGGTGCATACAGCTCGTGAGTCAGGGCTGCTCTACCCCTCCCGCCAACTTCCCTCCCTTACGTCACCTGTCTGCTCCTGAGCGTGGCTAGGAGCACACCCACCCGTGGCTGGGAATGTGAAGACACTCCTAACCCCTTTGTCTTTCATTTTCCAATTTAGAATACCTGGGACAGAAGCTGAGAATGTCTTCTTCTTGGGCAAACATACTATGGCTTCTTTCTTTAATGCAAACGGACAGAGAGTACTAGGGGGCTGGGGGACGCAAGGGAGGGATCCTGCATGCTCAACATGAGTCTTTTACAACAATGTTGCAGAAGTTTTTAAGGGTAGCAAAACTCCAGGACTAGTACAGGCTGTTCCTATTTTGTAAAATGTTGTGGTCAAAAGTTAGTTTGTACATCAGTTCTTTGGGACAATGAAGTTTCCCAAAGAAGTAATGCTAGAACTTGATAAGCTTTCTCCTATGGTTAGGGAGAAGATGGAATGAGAAAATATTTGCAACTACTGTAGCACAGAGCCTGTCTCATAGCAGGTCCCTGGTGGAGGGAGGAGAATGAACTTTCAAAGGTTTAGGGGTGCATTTGGGCAAAAAAATGTGTAATAGATTAAAATTGATTTTGCGTTTCATCAAGTCCCTTTGGTATACTTTCTCCTGGCCAGCAGAGCCACCCTGGGAACTTTCCTCCTTAAGCTTCTCCTTAAGGTGCTCATCAGGGAAGTCCAGTCTTCTCTAAAGCTGCCTGATATTCATCCACTAGTCGCTCTCCTAATTCCTCAAGTCCCTTTGGTATACTTTCTCCTGGCCAGCAGAGCCACCCTGGGAACTTTCCTCCTTAAGCTTCTCCTTAAGGTGCTCATCAGAGAAGTCCAGTCTTCTCTAAAGCTGCCTGATATTCATCCACTAGTCGCTCTCCTAATTCCTCAGTAAAGCAGAGTGAAAAGCATTTGCATTTTGGAAAGATGTATATTCACCTCACTGGCTCTTCATTGTAGTATTTCCTAAAGTTTGCCAATGATGACCTGCATCAGTTAAAAATGCTTGTTAAAAATGTAGCTTCTCAGCCCCCATCCTGGACTTACTAGACCAGACTATCTGAGTCTGGGGCCCAGACACCTGCGTTTTTGACAAGCTCACTATGGGATTTTGGTGCACAGAAGATTTGGGAACCTCCCCTGAGTTTAGTTCATGTAGTACTTCTCAACCAGGGATGATTTTGCCACTTGGGACATTGGCGATACCTGGAGACATTTTTGATTATCATGACTGGGAGGCGAAGTGGGTGCTACTGGCCTATAGTAGCTAGAGACCAGGGATGTGGGTGGCTAAACATCCACAGTGCACAGGACAGCTCCCACCACAGAGCACGTCAATGGTGCTGAGGCTGAGAAACCCTGCATCAGTGAGATGACGTGCGTAAGACTGGGATGGGGAGTAGGAGGTGATATTGATAGAAGAATAAACACCTGATCAGTCATTCCTGTAGTATAACCTAAACTACTTCTAATTTTCTCAAGTTTTCTTCTTTCTCGTCTTTTAAGTCCATATGTTCTCTAACAATTACAGTTCACCCCCCGCCCCGCACCCAAACACTATTCCTATGCTTCCACATCAGAATCTCAAGCAGTGGGGGTGGGAGTGGGGCAAAAGAGCCATGTGTTGCTGTGAGTCACTTGTAGGTCAAGTATGTCCACATGAGCAGCAAATTCTGCCTTCACATGGTGCACTCTGGGCTACACGCTGTTTACAGGCTGGCTTGGTATCCTAATCAGGGTGTTCTATTGTTACTGGTACCTTCATTTCCACGGGAAAATGCATTAAGAGTTTTGACAAATACTTACAAGTAAGTTTTAAGAACAGAGACTATCTTGGGGTTGTAAATTTCCTCTAGTTAGAGGAAAAGGCACGCCAGAAAGCAAGGGACTTGAGGAAAAAGCCTGTGTGCTATAAAGACAATCCCAGAAATTGGTTTTTTTTCTTCAATGTCGTCAGAGAATAATTTATATAAATCTTTTATTGGGAAATGGTGAAATGCATAATTCAAAAAAAATTTTTTTAACCTAGTGCCAATTCTAGGTTCTTGAAAGGAATTGCCCCTCCTCCTCCTCTCTCAGCCCTGTTCCTTTAACCCTGGACTCAGAACTCATCTGATACTTTAGACTACAAAGTTCTGTTTCATGGTGAGTTAAGCTATCCAAGGTCACATGGCTCATCAGCCGAAGAGCAAAGACTAAAATTCAGCTCTACTGAACAGAGCAAAGACTAAAATTCATTTCTCCTGACCCCCAGGCCAGTGCTCTTTTTACTACATTATGTGAGAAAGACACAGTTCTTACATGAGGAGGTTATAGTAGGAAAGGACAGCAAAGGGGTCCACGCAAATTACTGTATGTAAGGTATATTGTAATAAATGACACCAAAGTGACACAGTTGAGCATTATGGGAGTTCAGGGGAGAAAGGGGGCATCTTCCATCTATGGTGATTAGAGAAGACTTTATGAAGGAAGAGTCCTCATACCTGAGTCTTAGAAATGGGTAAAGTTACCCTAGGCAGCAATGGAGGCAGAGCATTGCAGGCGAGGAGGACGAGAGGGAGGGGGGCGCGGGGGTGGGAGAGTGACATCGTAGATGAGGAATAGTGAGAAACTGGACTTGGTTGGACAGCGCGGGAGGTATGTAGAAGAACAGAGGGAAAATAAGATGGACTGGTGCTATGACGAAGTTGTAGTGTATCTGAAAAGTTG
>NW_007726540.1:21297-66644 GCF_000696425.1 Galeopterus variegatus
AGGACGAGAGGGAGGGGGGCGCGGGGGTGGGAGAGTGACATCGTAGATGAGGAATAGTGAGAAACTGGACTTGGTTGGACAGCGCGGGAGGTATGTAGAAGAACAGAGGGAAAATAAGATGGACTGGTGCTATGACGAAGTTGTAGTGTATCTGAAAAGTTGGGTTTCCAACAGCAAGCCATTGAATATTTTCTTAAATAGGGGGATGAAAAAGCACAGGAAGCTTACATGGCTGCAGGGTTCAGAGGATCCAGGGGGAGGGAGACTGCAGAAAGAGAGACCAGGGAGAAGCAGTGTGGGACCAAAGGCAGTGGCAGGACCCAAGTGCAAGAATCCACCAGCTTCTCACCTCCCTGGAAATGCGGAGCCTGCATGACTTGGACGGTTGAGGAACTGAGGGAGCAGGAAGGGCTTGCAGGGTGGGGATGAGTTCCATTTTGCCTGTGCTGCACCAGGGCGAGCTCAAAGCATCCAGGTGGAAATCTCCAGCAGAAAACAGAATAGTGGAGACTGAGGAGAAATGATCTTTTGTTGCTGTTGTTATCAAGGCCCAAGGAAAGGACAAGGTTGCCAAGGGAGGTGTAGAGCAGGATTTAGGACTTAGGTATTCTATGGAGGGGGAGAAAGAAAAGGCATTAAGTGTCGGAATGAGCAGTGCAAGGAGCAGGATGAGAGGGGACCCAGGGAGAGGGAGCAGTGAGTTTCGAGGAGAAAGAGGTGGGTCAAAACCCACGGAAGATTCAAGGGAGATGAGAACTGAGAAAGAGCCATGGGGATTGGCCTTGTGCCTTCCTCTCTCCTCTCCTCTAGGACAGTAGGTTCAACCATCGCTAACTCAAGCACCGCAGGATACACCGCACCTCCCTGTCCCCTCTCGCCCACTCAGTGCATGGCGCTTCCTGGCTGTCCAAGTCACAAATCCGGGAGTCATTCTAGACCCCACTGTCTTACCCCATGAGCCTTCCGTTATCAAGTCCTGTCAATTCCATCGTTATGTCATGGCTCACACACGCCCATTTTCCTCCATCCCCACTGGAGTTTCTAAGACAGGGACGATACTATGCATGGTTTTCAAACTTATTTGATCAGCTTCTCATGCGAAACATACATTGGGAAACTCTGTTGTTGTAGCTTTCATGTGAAACTAGGAAATGAAAATAATGATATATGCCTATAGAAAATAGGTACATCGGTGTAGTGAACTCTGATGGGCAGAGATGACTTCTAGCTGGGCCATCAGGGAAGGCATTCCAGGGAGAAGGCCTTTGAGATGGTCCCTAAATATTCAATAGAAGTTTAAGTATAGGGGGAAAAAAAAAATATATATATATATATAGGATGTTCCATATGGAGGGGGGGACATAAATAAGGAAATATGAATCGTATACACGGGAGAACACCGATTTTAGTTTGGTTAGAGTAGAGGCTGCTTGGAAAGACTGGTGGATCATAATGCTGAAATTTGAGCCAGATTATGGCAGGTGTTAAATATAGATTAAATATCAGGCTAAGGAACTTAGATATTTGAGCAGAGGCATGAAGTTTCATTGTGCTAGAGAAGACAGTGACTGAAAGTGGGGATGCACTTTAAGAGGTGATTCCAGCAATTGTTAAGGTGAGAAGTGTCTGCGTTAGGGTCTTGATAGAGGGAATGATGTAAAGGAATAGTGAGAGCCATATTATGGAAGGATAACTGGATGAAGAGGGCAACAGGAGGGGTAGAGTTGAACCCAACCTGCCTGATGTTTTGAGGTAGATGGCCTAGGGTGGGGCAGGGGGAGATGCCAGTGAAAGGCGACCACAGGAGGAGAAGCAGCGTTGAGAGGGAATAGAAGAGGTTCAGTTTCCAACATGTTGAGCTCAAGGTGGCAGCAGGCCAGGCAGAGCTGGGTAGAGCAGCAGGCCTGGTGAGCACTGTGGGCCAAGCCAAGCAACCGGGCTTCCTTATCTGACAGTTGTCTCATTAAGGCAGAGAGATATCAGATGATTTCAAAGGTACCAAAGAATGGAGTATTTCTTAATATTATGTAGTAGAAGGCCTCTTTGATACTATACAGACTTGTCATTGCAGAAGGAAAATAAAAATGTACATATATACTTTTGACACTTAGCAAAACATGTAAATGTGCTTTTGTATTGTAGGATCAAGGTCTTTCCTCTGAATTTTGTAGATAGAATGATTCATGTTCCCTTTCATTGTTCTTTCATAAATTCTACACATAGAGCCTCATCTCCATTCCTCTTTTCAATTTCTTTAAAGTGGGATGAGCTCTTAGAGACATCTTTGAAGCAGAGTGCAGAATTAGTTTTGTTTGTTTAATGTGTCTTTTAGAGTGGTTTTATCCACCCTTAATTTAACATCATTTTAAAAAAGCAACTTGCCATCATAAAGTCTTTCCACAACTTTTGACTTAATTTTCATAAAATGACTCCCTTTTTAAAGCCCACACTTATATATCATTAGCATATTTCATATGTACTTAAATTATGTGGTTTCAATGGCAATTATGACTGCCATATACAGGTGAGGCATGCACACAGCAGGGTTCTTGGGAAGGCCACAATATAAATCTTTGCTGCAGAAGGTGTGGACACACCAGTAGCCTGCTGGCTGCAGCAAGTTGGTCAAGTGGAGACCAGCTGGCAAAATTTCGTGATAGTATCATGTGTTGACAGGTTAGCGATGTGATTTGTTGATACGGCTCACAATGCATTTCTTATCTTTGTCATCATGTATACTTGCTTTGCTGCATAGTTGTAATCAATGAGAACGTTTTACATTGAACTTTTTTTTCTACTAAACTTGACAACACCTTGCATTTGAAGAGCAGACAGCACTTAATGAATAGTGTTATATTTACTCTTGAAAAGGTTTCTGTACAGGGAAAATGATGTATAGGGAGTGTCCCAAGGCAACGTAGAAAACAGAAAGCACAGCTAGGGATACAGCAGATATCCTGGCTGCCCATGCAGAATTCTATCCAAGACCCTGTGTGTAGGAGACGAAACTGAATCAGCAACTAGAGAAGAATCTCTGGGGATGAAGGTTTAGCTTTAAAAACTCACCTATGGCCTTTCCCTTTATAAAGAAAGCCAAAAGTGAGGTTTGTGTGTGTCACTGTTTGTTGTCAACGTTTTTACCAGCTGAAGACCAAGTGAAGATGCCTTGGTTTTTATTTTTCTAAATAACAGCCTGAGTCTTGTAGGGTTTCCTTTGCATCTCCATAGGATTTTGTAAACGTTAAACAAATTAGAATGAAGTTTGTTATAAATGCAGATGTAATTTGTTCTCAGTAGCTTTAGTTTGTCATTTGGAAGAAATACATATCTTTCTCATGTGTGATGACATGTACATTTTGCACTCTAGCAAAAACCAATTTGGTTTTACCTATTTGCCAAAACCCAAAACACTTTACCCAACAAAATGAATATATATTAACTCTTGTTCACCCCACGCTCCTAGTGACTCAAAGGCCTCTAGGATCCTGGTGAATGAGATTGTTCTCTCACTTATATTTTTTTAAAAATTGAAGAGTCAGGATTACAATAAGGATGGACAAGCAATGAGGACTAACTTTTTTGAGTTCTTTTTGATTAACCTAATTTTTTTCATTATTGCATTTTCTGAAATATCAGAGGTAATATGTGCTCATTTTGGGAAAAATTCAAGCAATACAGAAGGTAAAAAGTGAAAGGCCTCTTCTGTCTCTCAACAGTTATCCTCACCTGCACAAAGCTGCTTTCCCAAGCCCAGCCCCCTTGAATGGGTGCTTCCAGTACAAGAGGATCTGCAGGATCTGGGTCCTCAGCCTAAGTTATGCACTTTCCCTTATTTTGTAGCTGGAGATGCTGAGATCCCTTGAGACAGACCATTTCCCCAAGGAAAGTGAGAGAGCCTCAACTAAGATCAGCTACCTTGCAACAACCACTCCAGTGTGTTGGCCCATGTCTGTAAATGAGCGTGTGTGTGTTATTTTAGCAAGCAAAACCTATGTTTTTGTCTGACTGTATTCCTACTAGAGAACACTAGAATAAAACAAATTCTAGCATGCATTTTTTGGTTGGCAATTGGTTCATCCTAGTATACAGTTGACCTTATTTAGGGCTAGAAAGGATAACATCTTTTTAGGCTCTTGGTTTCTCTTTCACCATCCAATTCAGCTTTTAGAAGCCAAAACTAGTCAGATGTGATGACCCGTGAACACATGAGAGAAGGTGCAGACTGCGGAGGGAGGTCCCCGTGCTATTTCTTCTGCTCACTGACATGGGTGGCTTTGCTGGAGAGCGTGCCATAAGGCTTGCAGGGTGGAAGAGGGGCAGGAGGATCCTGACCAGAGGCTTATCTGTTTTTATGCTGGTCTTCTTTTGGTTTCTGAAATGATGCTAAAGATACTTATTCTGGCCACATGAAGAAATACTTGGAAAGAGTTTTTGATTTGAAAACAAAATATCTTAGAAGTATTGAACATCTGAAATAAATGCCTAAAACTGTTCAGAGGAGCTCTAACTGGACCCTGTCCCCACCAATTACCCCAACATATACAGCATAGTTAGCTAATGGAGGCTAACACACGCCTGCCTACATCATGCTGGACTCTAAATACCTGTCTAAGTTGCTCCAACTATCTCTTCTCAACCCCTTCAAATACAGAGGTGAGCTTTAAAAAATATGTTAACCCATCTGGAGTAGCTATAAGCTGTTAACTTTAAAAACAAAGAAACACTTATTCGACACCAAATCTTAAATTCTTTATTTTTTAATGACAAGTAGCAATTGGTTGCTAAGTTCTGTGAAAATAAAGGCTAAGGATGCAAGTACTGTATCATGCCTCGTCCTAATGAACACTTATTCGACACCAAATCTTAAATTCTTTATTTTTTAATGACAAGTAGCAATTGGTTGCAAAGTTCTGTGAAAATAAAGGCTAAGGATGCAAGTACTGTATCATGCCTCGTCCTAATGGTGGGAATGCTTTGGGGAGGGAATGTTCCTAATGTATTGCCCAGAGAGCAAGAAGGATGGTAAGTAAGGAGTGGGGGAAAGAGCCACACAGCGAAAATTGTAACATGAAACCAACGAAAGAGTCTTGCCTGGAATGTGTGATGAATTTCCAAATCTCCCTTCAGAAAGGATAAGAATCAAATTTCCTAACTAGGCTATCACTTACGAAAAGAAGGAGGGAGAGGAGGAGGAAAGCAAGGGGGAAGGAGAAAGAGGGGAGAGAGACAGAAGCGGGAGGATGAGGAAGGACGTGGGCTTTGCTGTGGGAGCCCCTGGGCCTGGCAAGGAGCGAGTATTGATCCGGGAGGCCGCCGGTAGGCGTAATGTGCATACTCATGGGTTCTGTATTGATTTATGATTTATTCCCTGCTGATGTCACAGAGGTCTGAGGTGGCTCACCTGCTAGTGACTTAATGCTTCCTACACACACTGAGCAACTCTGAGAAAGTAAAAGAGCAGAAACTCTGTGAGTCATCATCCAACTGTTTAAGTGAATGAAGAGTGGGAGCTGTTTCTTCGAATAAGATGCCCACAGATGCTGTTAAAACTCACTCATAGGAATCCTGACACAGTAAAGCTCATTTAGTTGACACTACCAGGCAATCATGAAATTTTTCAGGTAATTGAAGCTTCTCCCTTTAGAAGTCAATCTTCTGAAACTTATAATATTTTACATGGAAACTCTGTAGAATGAAGATTTATGCTTCTTTCTCTTCATAGACGGTTGATACTGATTGAAAATAAATTTTTTGAGAGAAAATTGCCAGATGTTTTTCTAAATCTATGGTTCATTTTTAATAACAGTTTTGAGATATAATTCACATGCCATTAAATCCACCCTTTAAGTGGTTTTCCAGTGGTTTTTAATATATTCGCAGAATTGTGTAACCAGCACCACTATTGAGTTTTAGAACATTTGCATTACTCCAAAAAGAAGCCCTTTTGCCATTAGCAGTCACTTCCTATCCCTCCCAGCAGCTACTGATCTACTTTCTGTCTCTGTGGATTTGCCTTTTCTGGATATTCCACGTAAATGGAATCATTTAATGTGTGGCCCTTTGTGTCTGGCTCCTTTCACTTGGCATAATGTTTTCAAGGTTCACCCATGTTGTAGCATGCATCAGTACTTCATTTCTTTTTATTGCCGAGTAATATTTCATTGCATGAGTAGACAACATATTTTTATACATTCGCCAGTTAATGGACGTTTAGGTTGTTTCCACTTTTTGATTATTATGAATAATGCTGCAATGAACATTCATGTACAAGTTTTTGTGTGAACATGTGTTTTCAACTTGCTAGGAATGGATACTGAGTGGAATTCAGCCTCCTTTTTTTTTTCTGGTGGAAATGGAGTCTTCATTCTGACAGTCTTGGTGCTGTGCCGGGACCCATGCGTAGCCTTGGGAGTGAATGAAACGCAGTGGGTTGGTTGCCCCTGAACTCTGGGTCCCTAAATTGCTGAGCTTTTTGAATTTATATATCTATATTAACAATTTTCCAGATTCTTTCTGTTCAGTCAACTGTCATTTTTTTTTTTTTTTTTGCTTTTGACAGTGAGTCTGTCTCTAGATGAACCCAATATTTCAGTTTGGATTTCTGAACCCTGAAGAGGACAAACTGTTGTAACTTTATTTAAATCAAGAGTAAATGATCTCTGAATGAAGGGCCGGGGTGCTTTCCTAAAAGAAAAATAGAAACATAAGCTTTAGTGTTGACTTAATGGTATTTTTACATGTCTTTGGGCATTTACTTTTGTAGTCTCAGCTGTACTTCAGACATTTGAAGTTGTCAGGTATAAGGCTTCCAGTGAATGTGTTATTGTATAAAGTCTCTACTTTCAGATGATAGAGATTAAAATGTTACTTTTGCAGGCATATGGGAAAATCTATTTAAGAACTGCTGACCACTCTAGGAAGAAACCTTTTCACAGAGCTCTCCTTTGGTAGGAAGGGAGCCACAGAGGAGCTCTGACTCCTCAGCTGCCATGTGCAAGGCACAGGTTTAAAAGGCTGCCCTGTCACTTTAAATTAGGTCATTACAAAAGCTCAAATAATGGGAGTTTAAACAAGACAGAGGCTTACTTTTTCACTCATAGGTAGCCAGGCCAGGGCTCCAGGGTGGTCCTTCAGTCATCAATAACCAGGCTCCTTCCATCTTTCTGTTTGGCCATTATTAACACACGGCTTCTATCCTTGAGCTCACTCAACATGACGACACAGCTGATGTAGCACCCACTATCTTGTCCGCTTTCCAGGTAGCGGGAAGAAGAAATGGCAAAGACAAAACAGTGCAGCTCCTAAGCTGTTAGCTCCCTTTTAAATAGTTTTCCTTGAAGCCCAACCCAATGACATCCTCTTATATCTCATTGGTCTCCTGACTTTAAGGGAAGCTGGGAAATTGTAGCTTTTAAGCTGGGTACCGTGGGGATTCTTTTAGTAAGGAAGAAAGGGAGAGGTAAAAGGGGTAAAAGATGTAGGTAAGAAACCCAGAGTCCCTTCCCTTCCTAGAGGCTCAGGTTGAAGATGGACAAGTTAGAAGTGGGTCACCACACAGTGCTACACACAGAGCACACAGAGCTGTGCAGAGCTTTCCAAGGGCCCATCCCTGGACTCCTAAGTTTGTAGGTTTAGATTGTTGAAGAGGATGAAAAGACATTTTTCCAAAAAGGACATACAGATGGCCAACAGGTATTAAAAAAGGTGCTTGACATCACTAATCATCAGGGAAATGCAAACCAAAACCACAATGAGATACCACTTCATACCTGTTAGGATGGCTTTTATAAAAAAGACAAGAGATAACCAGTGTTGGTAAGGATGTGGAGAAAAGGGAACCCTTGTATGCTGCTGGTAAAAATGTAAATTGTCACAACCATTATGGAAAACAGTATGGAGGGTCCTCAGAAAATTAAAAACAGAACTATTACATGACCCAGCCCTCTCTCTGCTAAGTATATATCCAAAGAAAATGAAATCAGCACCTTATAGAGATATCTGCACCCCCATGTTCATTGCAGCACTATTCACAATAGCCAAGACATGGAAGCAACCTAAGTGTCCAACATCAAATGAATAGGTGAAGAAATTGTAGTATATACACACAATGGAATACTATTCAGCCTTAAAAAAGGAGATACAAGAGAACTTCAAAAAGTTCATGGAAAATGGAATTAAAAGAATACAAAGTTCCCATGAACTTTTTGAAGACTCCTCGTACTGCCATTTGTGACAACATGGATGAACCTGGAGGACATTGTGTTAAGTGAGATAAGCCAGGCAGAGAAAGAAAAATACTGCATGATCTCACTTATATATGGGACCTAAAAAAAAATGTCAAATACATGGAAGCAGAGAGTAGAACAGTGGTTACCAGGAGAGGGAAGGGAGGAGATGAGGAGGAGTAGGTCAAGGGGTACGCACGTGCAGTTACGTATCATGGCTTGGTCTAGAGATCTAACGTGCAGCATGAGGACTATAGGTAATAATATTGTGTTGTATATTGAAAATTCACTAAGGGAGTAGATTTTGGATGCTCTTACCACACACACACACAAAAAGATTATTGAAAACAATAATTTTTTGTAATGATTGAATTGTCCATCTCAGTTCTTCAGTGGGAGGATCAGTGAACTTTCCAGAGGATATGGAATTTCAGAAGAATGTTAAAAGAAGTGATTCTATGAACAGACCGTCTTCAGGTATTATGAGAATGGCTGGCTTAGAGCCAGAATGGTATCACCTACTCTTCTTGGTTCCCATTGATGTACTCATGAATGCCACTGGCCAGGGGTATTCAGGGCAATGGTTGGAGGTCCAGAGTGTAGTTGGTGGCTGGGTAAGATGTAGTGTTCTGCTAGACTAATGTCAGAATCCTGCCCATGTTGCCAATTGTCGCGCTCTTAATCCTGTTCATGACGCCAATTGTGGAGCTCTTTTACCTGCCCATAATCCTGCACCGACTGGGCCAATTGCCGAGCTAGGGCTGGGTCTGGAGCTCACAGACCCCTCAAGCCCATCTCAGACTGGGTCACAGACCCTTCACACACCAGGCTGGGTCCCCAGACCCCTTACACGTAGGTCTATGAGCTAGGTAACCGGCAAACAGGTCCTTGGACGCTGTAGGTTGGAACTCATGGCCGCTCGTGCAGCAGTGGCCCAAGGCAGTAAACTCCAGCCCAGGTGGGGTGCCGCACAGGCGCACTAACTCCACCGACACACAAGCTGCCCACAAAGAGTGCTGCACCACCCCCAGCCTGCCGGGAGGCAAGGGGGCCTGATTAAATTATTCTGTTTCCCAACAGTAAGGAAAGAAGCTGCTTGACTTCCATGAGAATCTCAAACCTGAACTAGACTTCTCATTATTAGCTATTTTGCTCCTAGAATTTTACTTCAATGTTCCTATCCTTTTGATTACTTACATCGAACCATATATCCTTCCAGAAAGTCGTTACTTAGTGTAATAACCAGTAGTATTAATAGTCCACCTCATGCTAATGGACTTTAAAGGCAGAGATTTTTCTTGCACCCTTTCTTTCTCCTCAGCTAAAAATGCTGAGTTTGTTTTTTTTTTTAAGAGTACAAGCTATAAAATAAGGAAATTGAACCTAAGATCCTATTTCAGTTGCATTCTGAAGGTGCCAATGTAAGTAATACAGGGGCATGATTTGAGTGTGATTCACAAACCTGTGTTGAAATTTGTTGGGAACTTCCTGTCTGTGATAGAGTGAACCACTTAGCAAGTTTCTAAGCTTTTCTGAGCTTTGTGATGCTGGTCACCTTGTTCAAGTCACTTAAATGCTTTGAAAACAAGGAGGTTGGGGCAAAGAGTCTCTAACAACACAAAGGTCTTATGTGTCTAGGGTTTGTGTTTTTTGCTTTAAAATCCTGACTGGCAGGTCACTGCTCTAGCTCTGCTCACAATGCCCTGTGATTGAATTCTAAAGCGACGCCCCCTGGGGTTGCTGAAGTCGT
This sequence comes from Galeopterus variegatus, assembly GCF_000696425.1. Lineage (NCBI taxonomy): Eukaryota > Metazoa > Chordata > Mammalia > Dermoptera > Cynocephalidae > Galeopterus > Galeopterus variegatus. Next base: position 31,273 of record NW_007726540.1, read on the forward strand.
GGAATCATGCTGCCGTCACCAAAACAGCATTTCCACTTACACAGACCTACGCTTGGTCCTGATTATGTAGAATATTTCAGATTCCCCAAAAGATATCCAGACATGTGAAAAGAGAAAATGTTTCTTCCAACTTCGAAAGTTACTTGATTAGGGCACTTGGGAGAACCTGATTCATTGTTAAAATAAATTATTTGAATCAGGCCTTACACATTTGATGGATGGTCTCCACTCCTGCCTCCCCAGAGACTGTGATCTTGCCATTCTCTCTCCTGTGTCCCGTCGACCTTTCTGTCACACAAACATGCTCAAGTCTGTCCTACCCTTAAAGTAACCTCCTCCCTTAGCTTATCTTTCCTTTTTGTTAAGATAAAAATTTCTCAAAGCAAAAACAAAAGCACCGTGCTCACTGGTGCACTTCCTCACCTTTATATTAAATTCTAAACCTCCTGCTTTCTGCCTTCTTCTTTTACTATTCTACTGATATTGCTCCACTAAAACCAATAGTTGCCAAATTCCAGGGGACGTTTTCCAGCCCCTCGACCTGCTGGCCCTCTCCACGGACCTGAATTCAGTTAACAACCTCTTCCCTTCATGAAGCTCTTGACTTCCACCATCTCATACTCTTCTGGTTTTCCCTATACATTTCTGACTTTTGCTTTATGTCTTTAGTGGACTCTTTTCTGCCTGCCCTTTAAATGCTGAGTGGCATCAGATAAGCCACTTAATTTTTTATCTATGAAGAATAGAAGAGTTGGAATGGATAATCTTTAAGGTCCCTTCAAGCTCTAGTATTCTTTTAACCATATTATCAGGAGTTATAATTTACTGATTTCAGCTACAGAAGACTCTTGTGTCTCATGTAAAGGAAGCATAATGAGAGACAATTAACATTTGGGTTGAAATTGTGCAAAGGCATATTGCTGGCTGCTGCTTCTTCAGAGAAATTGTAAAAGCTAAAAACTAGTAAGGCATCATTCAACAGTTTATCACCATGTGGGAGACTGACTAATGTGAGTCATGGAACACTGACGATTCAAGTAGGACTTCAGGGCTGTGACTTGGAGGGAGGGGGTGTGAATGAGATTCTTTGGCCCCCATGGCCTCCACTGGCATGGTAAAGTCCTAGAGGGCTGGGAAAGTTGAAACTACCATCATACTGATGTTCCTGCTAGGTACACCATGTTTGACCAAACATGGCAACTTATGACAAGTGTTTTGCCTTTTCCAGTTGGTCTCTTCCAGTAACATTTAATTAAATGGTAACCATAGTCGTTTATAGTAATTTAGTTATATATACTGCTACCCAAGATTTCAGATTATTTGCTGAGAGCAGGATTTAATATGATAAGCAGGGGCAGAAGCAAAAGTTTAAGGGTATTTGAGTCTCTAAAGGGGGATAGGTGCAGACACTGGGGGGAAGGAAATGGAAGAGAGCGTTTGCTGGAGCTGCTAATGTTTGTCCATCTTGTGGGAGTACTTGCAGATGCTCTCACTTATGCGTGTACAGAGCTCCTCCAATACGTGTTTGATTCAGTTGAAAACTCTAGGTGGTGGATACTCAAGGCTAAGTCAGGTTTGTGTGATTTGCGGGTATAGGGTATAATTATTTAATTTTTTGAGGAGCTCAGAATTGAAAAATAAGGTCATAAAAACCCAAAGATGTTTCATTTTAAGTGGATTATGGGTTGGCAGGAGAGACTATATATACACGGTCACTATTAAGTTAGATTATGTGGTGGATTGAATTATGTCTCTCCAAAACTCATTGATGCTTGAACTGTGTCCCCCAAGTTTTATGTATTAGAAACTTAGCCCCCAGTGACTGTTAAGAGGGTGGGAAATCCTATCATGGAGGCTTGAAGAGGTGATTATGTTATAGGACTGTGCAGTAGTGAAAGGATTAAAAATGGTGGTCATGGGCATGGTTCTGAGGAATTTTAAAGAAAAGGAGAGTCTGTCTCTCTCTCTTGCTCTCTCTGCTTCCACCATCTTGCAATGTGAGACCCGTGGGTCACTGTCATCACCACCAGATGGACTTTGAACTTCTCAGCCTCAGAAACTGACTATGGAAAGTGGGACTTAAGAGTTGTGAACCAGAATGTTCAGTGGAAGAAATTTCCAAGTAGCAAAGCATTAAGGAAGCTGCATGGCTACTTGCAACAGACACAGACTAATACAGATTACATTCGCAATTTAATTAGATAAGGATACAAAATATAATTGGTAGGTCATTCACTAAGCCATTCTGCAATGGCATTGCCTTGGCTACAGCAGTAACTGTATCAAGGCCATAGCCAAGAAGTTGGTGCACACTTTGGGCCATTGAGACAGTAGACAGGGCCTATGCCATTTCCTTGAGCCCATACCTAGAGCACCCTTGTTAGCATCTGTGTCTGGGCCCATCCCTCTCCTGCCCTGCAGTGGGTTGTACAGGGCTGCTGCCCTTTGGCATCTCCGCCTGGGAGCCTCAGAGTACCAGATGGGCTCCCAATGGCAGGTCTGGTAATTGCATTAGCTTTTCTGTGCAGCGATGGTGCTGGCTCTTTGCCTAACCTTTCAGAGCAAAGGACATCCAGCAAGACTCTCCTGGGAAACAGATTAACTTCTGTGAGTCACTGCTTTTCCATCTCATTTATGATTCATGACCTGGGCTATATTTTTAGCTTTTATTTATTTGGGTCTGAGAAGTGGGCTGGGCGGAAGTGTAGTTCGGAAACTCATGGAAGAATGAGAAGAAGTCGGCATCACACTTAGGCTCGGGTGGCCCGGAATTTGGTTATAATCATCAGACATTCGGCACACATTTGTTGAGACCTACTTATGTGCCACATACTGAGCTAGCCTCTAAGGATGCAGGGACAAACGAGACCCAGCTGCTGCCCTCCAGGAGCTCATGGAATTGTGTGGGCCGACAGTTAACTGGATAATTAATGTAATGTAGCCCCGGCCCATACTCCCACTCATATCTGTGGACTTTAGTCATATTTGGTGTTTTGGGAGCACCTTTATTCTTGCCCTGACCTCTTGCACATGCTGTGCCCATTACCTGGAAATCCCTTCCCTCCTTGCTGGCCCTTCACGACTCACACCAGCAGCCTCGCCCTGACAAGGCTTCCTAGATTCCCCGAGGCTGGGCTGGAGCTGCTCCTCCACACTCATAGCCCTTTGCATTCCAGTGTTTATCACACTCCTATAAAGAGTGCTCTTGATTGGGGTCCCTTCACTGTAGTCAAGGCTTATTGATCAGTTCCCCAAACTATGGCAGATGGAACTGAAGATGATCAGGAAGAAGAACGTTGTCATCCCAGGATAGTAACTGCCATTTGAGAGTCCATATGTGCCAGTCACTGTGCTCAGCACCACACTCATCACCTCACTGGATCCTCACTAGAACCCTGTGAAACAGATAAATTATTGTCCCTGTTTTACAGATAAGGAAACTGAGGCTTTGGGAATTAAAGTCACTTGCCCAAAGTTTCACAGCTAGTACATGTGAGGCTGAGACTCAAACTCAGCCCTGTCTGACTTTCAGAGCCCACGCTCCTAGACTCTATGCCATATTCCTTCTCCCCTTTCCCAGTCATTGTATCAGTCAGGAAGGACAGGTCATTCTGTGCAAACAAGGAACTCAGATCTCAGCAGCTTAGACAGAAAGGTTTATTTCCTGCTCATGCCACATTGGCAGGGGGCTCTGCCCTGTGTCCTACTCACTCAGCAGCCTGGGTTGAGGGTGGCTGTATTTCTGTGCTTCCCCAATTGTAAGGGAGAGGAAATACGAAAAATCACTCCCTTGGTGATAGCATTGGCTGAATCAGGAGCTGCACCCAACTTCAAAGGGGCAGAAGAGTGCAATCCTACTATGTGCTGGGAAGGTGAAAAGTTGGAAATATTTGTGGAATGGCGCTAGTGACTCCCCATGTACAAAAGAAGGGAGTGGAGGAAGTAGATAAATGAAAATAAAAGAGAAGGTTAAAGTGTCCAGAGGAATGGGGGCATTCCAGGAGATAAGAAAAAGTTTGCCTTTGTAACCACAGGTCTCTGGTTAAATGTCTCCTGGGATCAATTGTTCTGTTGTTCTTCCTGTAAATAGTACTGCTAAGACTTCTTCTCTTCTGAATGTATTAATGCTTTGACACAACTTTGGATTTCACTGGGTCAATCAGGAAAGAGAGAGAGTCATCAACTGCTATTACAAAAGCAACTTAATCTGAGTAGGGCCAGCTTTTGCAAGCCAGTATTTCAATTCTCATTTTCATTATGGGGAACTCGTCCCACCAGGTTAGAAACCTTCTCCAAGAACAACAGAGAATAGCATTCCTCGTCTCCTAGGATTAGGCCTACACAGTGATAAAAATCTTTAAAAAGTATTTTAGGAAGTTTGGACATAGTGACACTTACTCCTCCCCACAAAGAACTTGGGTTAAAGCTGTTGGTTGCAACTTTTGAATCTCAAAACCAACATTAAAATTGAGTATAAGAAACAAGGCCGCAAGGAGTTTCTGCAAAGAACACATTGCGAATATTTCATTCAAGGAGAATTTACCTTTGTATGATGCAATTCCTGTTTTCTGAGAACACAAAGTGTGATTGACATGATGTGGAACTGAGCACAGTAGTTCCTGCCTGAGGTGGTGGATATAGCAGTCTTTCTTCAAGTCACTAGAAGTTATCATAGAATGTAAAAGCACTTGCTGCCTACAGAGGATGCCTGGCCTTACCACTCTTCTTTCTCTTCATGATATATATATCACTATATGTGTGCGTACACACACCACAAAGTGTGATTGACATGATGTGGAACTGAGCACAGTAGTTCCTGCCTGAGGTGGTGGATGTAGCAGTCTTTCTTCAAGTCACTAGAAGTTATCATAGAATGTAAAAGCACTTGCTGCCTACAGAGGATGCCTGGCCTTACTACTCTTCTTTCTCTTCATGATATATATATCACTATATGTGTGCGTACACACACACACACACACACACAGTGAGGATTTTGATGGGTGGGTGGAGGAGAGACACAATGCAATATCTCAATCCAGAAGTTTTCAGTTTCTGGGATTCATTTTTATCTGAAATATATCTCCCTGGACTATACCCATTGCGGCACATGGGACACTGCAGGAGGGTAAGCATCATGGGGAAGCTTCTGCCTGACTCAGGTAACCTGAAAGAATTGCTGTCAGCAGATGCCTCATGGATAGGATGAAACACGCTTGGGTCTGTTAAGTCAGTGCCCAACACCACTGTGTACTCTCTCTCTCTTCTTTTTTTTTATATATATATAGATGCAGGGCTTGAAGTCACCCCTAGATGGTAAACTTCTCAAGGTCAGGGAGGTGACATGGAATAGAGCAACGTTAAACATCAAAATAGAGCAACTCTAAACTTTAAGTTCTTCTCCACTAACCAGCCCTCTGGTCCCTGAGCAGAGCACTGAGTCTCTGAGAATCAGTTTTTCTATCTGTGAAAGGGGATCATCCATCTATTCAGACCCTGTCACAGTTCCTTGTGAGGATCAAATGAGATAATACTCATGTGACTAGACTGTTTGTGCAAAAGCACATGGTCACATAGAATGACTCTGGCTGTGCCCAGCAGCAGAAGGAGCCATTTGTGCTCCCAACACGTCGATGCAAACTTATTCCTAGGAGAGGTCACAGCCCTTCAAATGCTAACAGTGTGGTTTTGGCCACAGGGATGACCTCAAGCTGAGTGACTACGTCTGTGCTCAGATCTGTAGGCAGAGATGAAACCTCTCTCAGTGCAGAATAATCCCCATGTGTAAGGGATTTTCAATGGGAGTAGGACTGCTGGAATGAGACAGCGCATAGCTGCCTCATGGGGTGCAGATGGTTGTCATACTTTCCTTGCCCACAGATGACCAGCACTTTCTTTTCAGATGAATTGGAAGGTTTTTGGGACAGTTGTAGGCATCTCATCTCTCAGTTTATTAGGGTGTCACCAAAGTGCCAACTAGACCAAGATCTTTACTGAGTCTCTGGGCCCCCGACACTCAAGACACTTTTGCAGGATCTTGGGTTGCCCACTGTTCAAAGGAAACTTCTTCTGAATCGACTTAAAACTTCCCTCACTTAATTTCACTTAAAATTCCCCAGGAGACTGTATGTAAGAAGTCATTACCTCTGCTTACTTTGGGAGGGCTGGGAATGGGATCTTAGGGCATGGAGGTAATGGGGACTTTCTTCATCTGCTGGGGGTGAAGGAATCTACTGAATGGGGAAAGGGCATGGAAGGAGAGGGTTTAGGCCAAGAGTGACAGGCTTTGCTCACTTCACAGCCCTGCCTTTTGGCTGGGGAAGGAACCCTGGAGAGGGAGATCTTCCTTTTGGAAGAACAAGCAGAACATGCAACTTGCTTTTAGAAGGTTCCTTTTTTGTAAGCTCTGAGGACTCAGAGGTTTGAAATCCCCTGGTTGCCAAGGCCTCAATTGTGAATGAATGAACAAATCCAGATTTTCAGGCTTCTGAACCTGGAGCAGAAGGAGGAGCTTTCAGCAGGGTAGATGTTTTGGATTCTTAAAAATAGATTCAATTCCGGCCGGCCCGGTGGCGCACTGCTACAGTGCGCTGCTTGGGAGCGAGGCGGCGCTCCCGCCGAGGGTTCGGATCCCACATACAGACCGGCTGCTCACTGGCTGAGCGAGGTGCGGGCGCAACACCGAGGGTTGCGATCCCGTTGCCAGTCCCGGTCCGGTGCGGGCACGACACTGAGGGTTGCGATCCGTTGCCAGTCACAAAAAAAGACAAAAAAGGAAAAAAAAAATAGATTCAATTCAACCAACCAAAATAAATTTTGAGGGGCGACTGTATGCCAGGCAGTATTCTAGGTGCTGGGGATAGAGCAGTCCCTGTTCTCTGCTACCAGTCTTCTGGTGGGGAAGATGGATGGCATACAAACAACTACATAACATTTACAGCTATACGTGCTCTGCAGAAAAACAAATATAAGAGGACGGAGAATGGTGGAGAAAGGGAGGGTGTTGGCAGCTCTGTGCTCTTGGATGGGAGTTTCAAAGGTGCTATGAGATCACTCCCAAGAAAAAGTTTGCTGAGAACACTTGTGCCTCTTCCTCAGAAGTGTGTTCCAAGCGGCTTGTCTATGTCTATCTCACTGAGCTCCCTCTAGACTTGCTCCCCATTCCAGGGGAGGGGTCCCCCACCCCTGTTGCCCAGCTGCCCAGGTTTTCATTTGATTGATGTTGCACTGAAAGGGGAAGAGTATTCCATACCTTTCTTTCACGACCCACATTCCAACTCAAACTTGGGACAAGGAGAGCTTCAGCCAACTTAACTTCAGGATTATTTTAACTGGCAATATACCCCTTTAAGAAGGAATACATCATAGTTGGTCCAGTTAGGATGCAGGTTATTTTGAGACTTCCTGAACATCATTTCTTGGCTAGTTCATTCAAATAAATCATTTATTGCACTGTAAGAGGTGCTGAGGATAATGATGACTAAGACTCACTCCATGCCCTTGAGAAGCCCACAGTCCAGCAGGGTGCATAGACATTGAAAGAGATAAATTGCAGCACCATGGGTGAGTACAATGTAGGGGGTGACCAAGATGCTCCGGGAGCCCAAAGAAAGAGCAGTAAACTCTGCCTCACGGTGCTGGAGGATTTCAAACAACTACATGGTATAATAATTTCTGATGCCTCATTCATGTATTCATTATTCATCCATTCATACGTATTTCCTGAATAGTTTGTATCAAGGGTCACACACTGCCTGCAGATATTGCTTGTTTGGCCCCTTGTTACTTCTTAGCATTTGCTTTACTGAATAATTTATATGCCATATAATTCACGTGTTTAAAAAGTGCAATTCAATGGTTTTAGTATATTTACAGAGTTGTGCAGCCATCACCAATTTTAGAACATCTTTATCAATCCCAAAAGAAATCCTGTCCCCTTTAGAAGTCACACTCTATAACCCCATATTCTACAGCCATACTTTCTAGCTTTACAGATTTGTTATTCATACAATATGTGGTCTTTTATTGTATTCATACAATATGTGGCCTTCTTTCACTTAGGATTATATTTTCAAAGTTCTTTCAGGTTGTAGCATGTATCAACACTTTATTCCTTTTTATAGCCAAATATACCACTTTTATTTATACATCCATCAGCTGATGAACATTTGGGTTGTTTCTACTTTTTAGCTATTATTAATAATTTGGCTACAAATATTTAAGTGAAAGATTGTGTGTGGACATTTGTTTTCAGTTTTATTGGGCATATATCTAGGAGTGGAATTGCTGGGTCATATGGTAATTCTATGTTTAACTTTTTGAAGAATTGCCAGGATGTTTTTCCTAGTGGCTGCACCATTTTACATTCCCACCAGCAATGTTTGATGGCTCCAATTTCTCCACATCTTCTCCAACACTTGTTATTTTCATTCTGTTTGTTTTTTAAATTATAGCCATCTCAGAGGGTCTAAAGTAGTATCTCATTGCAGCATTTTTGCATTTTCCTACTGACATATGATATGGAGCATTTTTTCATGTGCTTATTAGCAATTTGTATACTTCTTGGAAGAAATGTCTATTCAGATCTTTTATCCATTTTTTTTCTTTTTTTCAATTTTATTTATATTTTTGTGGGATACAGTGTGTTGTTTCAGAACATGCATATACTGCATAATGATTCACTTAGGGTAGACAGCATAGTTTTGTACCCATTAGTCCGTCCCCTTCTCATTCCCCCATCCCCCTCTCCTCTGACCCTCTGGTAACCATTATTCTACTCTTTACTTTCTTTACTTGTAGGAAAACCACCTTTCTTTTTGATTACACATGAGTGAGACCATGCATTATTTGTCTTTCTGTGCCTGACTTACTTCACTTAACATGATGGTTTCCAGTTCCATCCACGTTGCTGCAAATGATAGGATATCATTTCTTTTTATAGATGAGTAGTATTGCATTGTGTTCTTTTTATCCATTCATCTGTTGATGGGCATTTAGATTGATTTCATCTCTTGGCTATTGTGAATAGTACTGCAATGAACATAGGAGTGCAGGTGTCTTTTTGATACATTGATTTCATTTCCTTTGGGTGTATACTCAGTAGTGAGATAGCTGGGTCATAAGGTAGATCTATTTTTAGGTCTCTGAGGAAACTCCATACTGTTTCCCACAATGGCTGTACCAAATTACATTCCCACCAACAATGTAGGAGGGCTCCCTTTTCTCTGCATCTTTACAAGAATTTTTTATTTTCTGTTTTGTTGATAGTAGCCATTCTAACTGGAGTGAGATGATATCTCATTGNTGGCTGTACCAAATTACATTCCCACCAACAATGTAGGAGGGCTCCCTTTTCTCTGCATCTTAACAAGAATTTTTTATTTTCTGTTTTGTTGATAGTAGCCATTCTAACTGGAGTGAGATGATATCTCATTATGGTTTTGATTTGCATTTCCATGATGATTAGTGGTGTTGAGCACTTTTTCATGTGCTTGTTGGCCATTTGTATGTCTTCTTTTGAGAAATGTCTACTCAGGTACTTTGCCCATTTTTTAATTGGGTTACTTGGGATTTTTTGTTTGTTTTTGGCTCTTGATTGTTTGAGTTCCTTATATATTCTGGATATTAGCCCCTTGTCTGATGTGTAGTTGGCAAACAGTTTCTCCCATTCTGTAGACTGTCTCTTCACTTTGTTGACAGTGTCCCTTGCTGTGCAAGAGCTTTTTAGTTTGATGTAATCCCATTTGTGTATTTTTGCTTTAGCTGCCTGTGCCTTTGTCATCTCACTCAAAAAAGTGCTGCCCACTCCCATTTCATGTAGCATTTTCCCTCTGTTTTCTTCTAGTACTTTCAGAGTTTTGGGTCTTAAATTTATGTCTTTAATCAATTTTGAGGTGATTTTTGTGTATGGTGAGAGACAGGAGCCTAGTTTCAGTATTCTGTATGTCAATATCCAGTTTTCCCAGCACTGTTTATTGAAGAGGCTGTTCTTTCCCCACTGTATATTCTTGGCATCTTTGTTAAAAAGCAGTTGGCTATAAGTGTGTGGGTTTGTTTCTGATCTCTCTTTTCTGTTCCATTGGTCTGTTTGTCTATTTTTATGCCAGTACCATGCTGTTTTGGTTACTGTAGCTTTATAGTATATTTTGAAATTAGGAAATGTGAAGCCTCCAACTTTGTTCTTTTTGTTCAGGATTGCTGTAGCTATATGGGGTCTTTTGTGGTTCCATACAAATTTTAATATTGTTTTTCTATTTCTGTGAAGAAAGTCATTGGTATTTTGATAGGGATTGCATTGAATGTACAGATTGCTTAGGGTAATATGGACAGTTCTTTTTGTTCAGGATTGCTGTAGCTATATGGGGTCTTTTGTGGTTCCATACAAATTTTAAGATTGTTTTTCTATTTCTGTGAAGAAAGTCATTGGTATTTTGATAGGGATTGCATTGAATGTACAGATTGCTTAGGGTAATATGGACATTTTGATGGTGTTATCTTTTATTCATTTTTAATTTTGGTTACTTGTCTTTTTATTATTGAGTTGTAAGAGTTTTTTATATATTCTAGATGTGAGTCCCTTGTCAGATATATCATTTGCAAATATTTTCTGCTGTTCTGGATGGTCTTTTCACTTTCTTGATAGCCCTTGAAGCACAAAAATATTTAAATTTTATGAAATACAGTTTATCTATTTTTTCTGTGGTTGCTTGTGCTTTTGGTGTCATAAGCCAAGGTCCTGATGATTTATGCCTGTTTTCTTTAAGAGTTGTATTGTTTTTAGCTCTTATAATTAGGTCTTGCAATCATTATTTTTGTATATGATATGAGGTAGAGGTCCAACTTCATTTTTTTTTTTTTGTATGTGGATATCCAGTTGCCCCAGCACCATTTGCTCAATGGACTGTCCTCTCCCTATTGAATTGTTTTGGCACCTTTGTCGATAACCAATTGACAGTAAATGTGAGGGTTTATTTATAGACTCTCAATTCTTTTCCATTAATCTATGTGTCTGTTCTTATTACAGTACCACATTGTCTTGATTGTGCAGCTTGGTAGTAAGTTTTGAAATTAGGACATATGAGTCCTCCAACTATGTTTTTGTTTTTCAAAATTATATTGTCTATTCTGCGTCCCTCGAATTTCCACATAAGTTTTAGGATCAGTTTGTCAATTTCTACAAAGAAGCCATTTGGGATTTTGACAGGAGTTGTGTTGAATCTATAGATTAGTTTTGAAGGTATTACTATCTCGACAATCTTAAGTCTTTTGATCCATGAACATGGGATGTGTTTCCCTTTATTTAGCTCCTCTTGAATTTCCTTCAACAATATTTTGTAGTTTTCAAAGTATATGTTTCACATTTATTTTGTTAAATTTATTCATAGATATTTTATTCTTTTTTATTCTATTGTAAATGGAATGGTTTTCTTAATTTCATTTTGAATTGTTTATTGTGACTGTTGGCTTTAAAAATCAGGAAAATTCACAAATAAAGTCTGACTTCTGACTTCTCTTGAAAAATCAGAAGATCTAGTTTCCCAAATGGCAACAAGGGACTGGAATGAGTAGTTTGGGCTGAGTCCTTTTTGTAGGCCATGTGGTTCCAAGTTTTCCCTCATCTAGCTACTTTCTTAAATTTGGCTTAATTTATTCACTAACTTATTATTAAGCATTGAGTTTTTGACCTTATGATTGTTCTTTTGGGAAATCTAAGCTAGCTGAGATTCAATTTGAAAGAAGGGGTAATATTACCTAAATCTTTTATATGATTATTTTAGTATACACATCCTGTATTAAAGCCTTTCTCAAAAGCTACCTCAAGCCACATCTCCCTTGCTCATCTCAAGAATGTTGTTGAGCCAGGCTTTATGTGGAGGATTCAAAGAAACAGACATCATTCCTGCTCTGAAAAAGATACAGACACATTGACAAAGTGACATATAAGCAATTAAAGTTTTGTTTTATTTTATTTTATTTTACTTTTTTTTAAAGATGACTGGTAAGGGGATCTTAACCCTTGGCTTGGTGTTGTCAGCACCACGCTCTCCCAGTGAGCGAACCGCCATCCCTATATAGGATCCGAACCTGTGGCCTTGGTGTTATCAGCACCACACTCTCCCGAGTGAGCCACGGTCCGGCCCGGCAATTAAAGTTTTATAAAAGGTCTGTTAAAAGTTCATACAGTGTTTCGAGGAGGTCTGTGGGTAGGGATGGAGAAGAAGAGAAGGTTTCATAGAAGAAGTGACTTGCATTTCCTTGTGAATGGTGAGTAGGTATTAGACTGATGGACATTTATAAGAAGGACATTTCAAGATGAAAGAGCAGAGGAAGGGATAGTTCTGAATCTTGAAAAAGGTTGTTGAGTTCAGACAAATGACGAGAGTGTAAAATGAGAGGGCAATAGAAAGGAGGAAAAGGCTAAAGAGTTCAGCAGGGGCCGGATTATTGGAGGCCCTGTCCATCATGCTTAGAAAGTTGGATCTTTTCCTGAGGGCTGGCATTTTCTCCAAAGCTTGATTCTTAGACCACTTGTAGCAGAATGATCTGAGTGCTTATTAAAATGCAGTTTCCCAGACTTACTGAAGAAACTCTCAAAGCCTGGAAATCTGCTTTTTAAGTTTCTCTGGTGATTCCAAAGTTCTCTAAAGGTTGAGAAGCTCTGCTTTAAGGATGGGGGTCTGTAAGGGTTTTAAGTGGGAAGAGAATGGGATAGGATGGTGTATTAGTCTGTTTCTGTGCTTATAACAGAAATACCTGAAATGGTATTTGTAAAGAAACATTTATTGCCTACAGTTTCAGAGGCTGGGAAGTCTAAAGTCCAGGGAACACATCTGGTGAGGGCCTTCTTTGGCGGTGACTTTGGTGATGCAGGATATCACACTGCAAGATGGCAAATGGCTTCAGCAGAGAGAGAGAGAGCTCCTCATGTGCTCTCCTTTTAAAGCGCTCAGAACCATGCCCATAACCACCATTAAACAATCAATTTATTAATCCATTTACTAGGGATTGGTCCTCACAGTCTAATCATGTCTTCAAGGCCCCACCTTTTAATTACCGTAACAGGATTTCCCACCCTCTTCACACTGTCACAGTGAGGGTTAAGTTTCTAATACATGAACTCTGGGGGACACAATTCAATCCACAGCAGGTGGAGTGATAACATGCTAGATATGTTTTCAGTATTGTGCTGACTACCCTGGGAAAGATTGATGCAGAGAGTGGAACACCCCATCTTAGAGAGGGTGATGGCCTCATGTCAGCACTAGAGTGGAACTCAGGTAGAATAAAGAATACACTGGGCAATCCTTGAAATCTCCAACACCTGTGCATCTGGACCATCAATGTCAGAATCAATATCTTGTATTTCTGTTTGCATTTACAGGGAGATCTTCTTTTCCAGGAGGAGTTGAGGTCAATGTCTGGTTTGGGGAGTAGGGTTGGGAAGCTGAGGGCATGAACAAAGGGACTGATCTCTTTGTTTTATGCCTGCCAGATGGATATAGTCAAATTCATGTACATTGAACATGCATATTATGTGAGTCCACTGTATTGCAACTGAGAGGTAGAGTGTGCCTAAACTAGGATGGTAAAAGTTGGGGCAGGGTGTGGAGTTGAGGGAAGAAGACAGGGCAGATATGAGAGATGATATGGAGAGTGAAAGGATGGGGCTTGGCTCCTTTTTGGATGAAAGATTTGAAAGAAAGGGAAGAGCTGAATTTTCTGGTTTATATAAGTAGGTAGATATTGATATTGGTTGAGATCAGAAATACAAGTATAGGAATAATTTGAATGTATTGAATTTGAGATGCAAGTAGAATATCCACGTGCTTATACTGGGCTGGAGGTGAGAAAGAGCTTGGGCTGAAAATTTGTGTGCTATCAGCACCAGGTAGTAATTGAACGCACAGGTACGTACATGCTGGAGACTGATTTTATTGGTCTGGAGTAAAACCTGGGAATCAGACTTTTTTTAAAGCTTCCTTAGTGATTTTAATATGCAGTAAGTGTTGAGAACCACTGGTATAGGGTGAGAAGAGAAGGAACCATTGTTTAAAGAAAAGACAGGGGAGAAAAAAGGAACCAGCAAAGGAGTCTTAGGAAGGAATAGTAAGAGGAAAAACATGAGGAATCAGAGAAAATGTTCTCACAAAAGACAAAAAGGAGAGAGGTTTAGAGAAAAAAGAGTAGAGGTCGACAATGGCAGATTACCCAAATAGGTGAACAGGCGAATAAAGACAGTTCTCTAAAGTGAACTAGGAGGAAGTGGTTGGTTTGCTCAAGCAGTTTCAGAAGAGAGTTGAGACCAGAAACCTTACCTGATGAATTGAGGCATGGGTGGAAAGTAAGGAAGTGGAAACAAAGTTTCAAGGTTAGGACGGGAATGTCCTTCCTCCCTACCCTCCCTATTGTCTTTTTTGAATGGCAAAGACTGCAAGTAATTTAAAGGTGGCAGAAAAATCCTGTGGTGTCTTCTTGCCACCTTGGTGGCTCCTACCATTGTTGAACATTTGTTGCATGATGCTCAGACCCTCATTATATCATACTTGATTATACTCTGTTCTTCAGTGTTTGTTTCATGAGTGTTATTCTTCCTTGTCTTATCACTCTTATTATGAACTTATCAAGTGCAGGGCCTATGCCTTAAACTTCTCTGAATGATATTCTCTCCGACTCCTTGCATAGGGCAGGTACATTCTCAGGAAGGAACTATGCCATTGATAAAAAGGGATTTCACCCTACTTAATAAACTGTGGTTCCTAGAGGTGAAGTGCTAAGCTTTGTTTGTTTATTTTTTTCATTCTAAAATAATACTACCAACTTATTTTTAAAAACAATCAATACAAAAGTGTACAGTAAAAAGTAAAAAGCTGCCTCTCTCTCATCTCCAGAGGCAACCACTGTTAACAGGTTCTTATGTATCTCGCAGACGTTCTTTCTGAGGATATAAGAATATGTTTTTTTTCTTTAGGTAATACGCTTGAAGTCGTCATCTGTAAGAGAATCAGGGGGAGGCATTCTTAGTGAAGCTAGCTATCACTGCTTTTCTGTGAATATCCCAGCAATTCCTTCTCTGGAATGCAAAGCCCAAGATTCACATGAACATGAATAGGCTGTTCACCCCTCCCTGGAAGCAAGTGGATGCAGCTTAGAAAGTACAAAAATATTATTACCGCCCTGGGGCGTGAAGGGAGGCACAGGTGGGAGTTAGGTAAGCTGCCTGTCGGGTGCTCAATGGGCAGGTTGTCTGCTCACTGCTGAGCTCTGCCACTTTCTCACCCGCCCTGTGTGCCTCTAAATAAAGGTCTTCAGTGTCCTCTCCTCGCCACAGGGCTGGGAACTAGGGAGTGTCTTCTGTCTCATGTGCCACCTCCTGCAGTCCCCAGAGCAGCTTGGGTCATGTGTGCGGTTTCCATCACGGCCCCCAGTCTCATCCCTGTGTTACCTCCCTGGGTGAGTGGGAGCCGGCTGGCCAGCCTCTTCTCTTTTTGTCTTTTCTGTTATACAGGGTCCCAGCAGTGGACTGCAGACTCTAAAATAAACCCTGATTCAGTCTCAGTGAATAAACAAAACTGAGCCAGGCACGTCCCTTTAATAGACTTTAATTTCCTCATCTATAAAATGGAGCTAACAACAATGACTAACCTCATGAAAAGAAAAGATAAGTCATCTCTTTCCACGGTTGTCCTATCTTTATGGGGCTGGGTTTCTCAAGAACCCAGACCGTGTCTCATGCAGCTCTGCATTTAGTAAGTGAATGAGAGGTATTGTCACCCTGGATTATACCTAACAAACTAAACTTCTCCCTCGGCTGGGTATTCAGCCACTGCCTGCCCGCGCAGTCACCAAGCACCTGACAAAGGAGTGGACAGATGATTTTCATGCCCTGCCTGCTCCCGCGTCCTCTCAGCAGTGGTCTCTAAGTGCTGGGGACTGTGCACCTCAATGGGAGGACCGACTCCATTGGGGGCTTTGGGGTAATTGTGGCAAAAATCAGTTGGGGCTTCCTCAACACATGCCCATGGGGAAGGGGAACTGTATTCACATAGGTCACCTCAGGCTGGGACTTGTGCTTCTGCAAAGCCTTCTGTTGTGTCACAGAGAGGCAGATGGAAAGTGTCACCTGTGCCATTGCTGATAGACAAGTATGTGAATCAAAACAGAGGTTTACACGAAGGGGAAAGGATCCCAAAGCAATGACTGGGTCTTCCTTCGAGGGAAGCAGACAAGATGAAGTGTGATTAACAACAAATCCTTGGAGGAGTCCCTTGCTCTGTCCTTCTCACACCCAAAACACTAAACACTCGTCATGGATAGGCCAGATCTCCCCGTTGGTGAGTCAGTTCATGGGGCTGAGGCTTGCCCCCACTTTGACACTCTCCCTCACACAGGCCTGGCAGTCCCAGCTGGCTCCCTTTGTCTCTCTGTCCCCTCCTGTTCAGACATGCAGCCTATTCTCCTTTCCTTTTCACCTTCTCAGTGTCAACTCCATCATTCAGGGCTGTCACCACCCCTCGCCCATAGACCACCCGAGACGTAGGGCGCATCCTCTCCAGCTTCCCACTTCACTACAGACCCATCCCCCGTCTGGGTTGTTTGTTGTCAGCCTCTAAAATGGGGGGTAACAAAAAGAACAAACATGGAGTGAATTACTGAGAAATCTGGACACCTTCCAAAGGTACCATCCTGGCCGGCAGTGCCTGAGTCTCCTTCTGAGTCCTCAGTGTTCCTGTTCTCGTTTGTCCCCCAGGGTGGAGAGACCAGTCAGACCTTCACCTACCTCAGTCTCTTCTCCCTCTCTCTGCTCATTTTGAAGGTACAGTAGAGTTGAACACTAGATGCTTCATTCAGTCTTTCAGCCAGTATTTATTAAGTGCCCCCCAGGTCCTAGGCACTGTCCCAGACGCTCGGAATATGGTGGTGACCGTGGGCCTCACTCTTACGGGGCTTACAGCCAAGGGAATGAAGACAGGTAATAAAAAAGCCAATTAGCAGGTAAACCCGACCATCCGTCAGTGATATGGGAGTAACAAACAGGGGCTGTGATGAAGGGTGGCAGGAGGGGCCTCTGAGGTGGCGTCATTTGAATTGAAGTCTGAACAATGAGCAAGACTCAGTCCTGCAGTGCAGTGGGGGAAGGGCCAGGCAGAGGGAACAGCAGGGGCCAAGGCCCTGCACTGGCAATGAGTCGGGTGTATTTGGGGACTAGAAGGGTGGCCACTGTGGCAGCAAAGTGCACAGGGGGAGAGTGACACTGTTAGGGCTGAAGGGTGAGCAGAGGGTTATAGTCACAATTTGTTTTGATAATAGATGCCAGGGGATTCAAGCAGAGGAGGGACATGATCTGATATGCATTTTCAAAAAATCAGTGTGGCAGAGTGTGAAAAATCTAGGTGCATGTAGGCTGGTTGGTATCACCTCATCTTAATTGGCGATTTACAGCTGAAGGGAAAGACGACACCCACCTCTGCACCAGCAAAGTCTCCTGGGGAAATTGGAGGTGTAGCCTGTTTGGGGAGTCCAGGGCCAGAGCACAGGAAATAGGGGAGCAGGAGCTACATTCTGGGGTGGAAGAGGAAGGCAGGAGAAGGCAGAGCGCCCGTGAGCATGTGCAAACAATCTTGTCAATCCATCTTGACGTGGAGCTGGAATCTCCTTTCATGGCAATGTGAGATGGGCTCTGACATGCCCTCTAAATCTAGCTTTCTTCTCCTTAGCCTTACGGTTTATTGAATAGAAATTTGTAGACGTCATTTACTTCCCTGTACTACTCAAGCCTGGAGAAGTTAAGTGTGATTGGGACAGAAAAAGAAATCCAAAATATTTCTTATGTCAATACAAGAGACCCCAAGAGGAGTGTGACTAACAGGAATCTGGTTGAGAATGAGCAGGCTATTGCCCCAGCCAGCACACTCTCCCCAGCACAAGCTCAAGGCAGTGCTTGGTGCACTGAACTGCTCTTAGGATGCTGAGTCTACAGGATCTGCTCAGAAACACTTCTAGAAGTGTCAGGGAAGACGTCCCCACCCCTACCCCCTGCTCCTGCTGTCTTTCCACAGTGCTTTTGCCATTTCCAAGCAGAGAGAGGCTGGAAGGCTTCCAAAGGGAAGCTAAACAGGAAGCCTATCATTTCCATGGAGCTAACAGATCACTTTCAATCAGACCACTTGGCTCTCATAACATTTGCAAGGTAATTTTCAGAGAAACACTCTCCCTAGTCAACTACGGTTCTGCTAAGAGGATTTCCTCCCATGGCCTGACTTGGTAAAGCTACACAGAAGATCACTAAGTCTGCATTTCTAGGCTTAATTCCTCTCCAGGATTCCAGAATCCAATTTTCAACTTATTTCCTGGGTACCACACCAGTGCCTTGCAGTCAATGGGTCCCAAACCAATTCATTATCTTCCCCTCTCCTGGTTTTCCTGTTTCTGTTGATGGCATCACTGTTCCCTCTGCTACCCTGGCTGGAAACGACTGAGTCATCCTTGACTCATCCGTCTCTCTTATTCTCTATATCAAGTCAACTGCCGAATCCTGTAGTACCTATTTCCGTGATGTCACTTGGATCTGTCCCTTCCTTCCTATTGCCACTATCCCTCTTCGGTGTGGGCTGTCATTACTCTCCTCCTGAGAGGAGCATCCTAACTCATTCCCTCACCCACCTCCATACTGCTGCTGACTTGAGCCTCAAACACAGATCTACTCCCATCGTGCTGCTGCCAGCAGCCTGGCACGGCTCCTCACTGCTGCCACGTTAAATATAAGCCCTCTTTTAGCTTTATAAGTCACAATTCCTTTTCCAATATGTGGTGTTTGAGCTAGACTTACTGATCATTAGTGTGAGATGTGACTTTTTTTCTTTCTTGAACCCCCTTAACATTTAAAGATCTTGCAAAAGATGATTACATGCTGTGATATCTCCTTAGAAGAGTTGATAGTCCTCTATTATTTGCCTCACATCTATTTTTGCTTTCTCCAGTATTTGGGTACTTGTATAAACTAGGCGTTGTTCTAAAATCATTACATGTGTGAAGTAGTTTAACCTCACAACGATTCTATTTGTATCCCCCTCTTACCAAGGACAAAACCGTGATGCAGAGGAGTTGACCAACCTGCTGCGGTTCCTTAACTAAGAAGTGGTAGCGCAGGATGTGAATTCACATGGTCCGGCCCCGACACCCATGCTCCTAACCATTGAACCCGCGTTTGTCTTTGTTACCTGCATTCCTGACAATGTATTTGGATTTAGCTGATGTTTCATAACTGAATGAAGCTTAAGGCATGTGTCTATTAATGGTCAGAAATATCAATGGTAAGCAGAGTGTGCAAATGTAACTTGATATTAGGAGCTGATTTAAGGTGCTTTTCAGGAAGTCACTGTGAAGCTGAGAGACAGCTTTGTGGTATTTTTGTCTTACTTCTTTTTTTTTTCTTATTCTAGTACATGGGCTGTATTGAAGTGCTGCAATCTATGAGGTCACTGGATTTTGGAATGAGAACCCAAGTTACAAGGTAAGAGACCGAAAATGGGAAGGGCTTTGAGGACTATATTTAAAGTCACAATAGTTTCTCTTGCAGGGATTTTATGCAAGCCTGCAAAGTCATTATGGGTTTTTATTCATATGTCTGGAAGGTAGAACATAGCCCAGTGACCTTGGATGAGTGGCTTTATCTTATCGTGTGAAAGATTTCCCAGTGTGGCGGAGCATCTGCATTCCACGTGAGAATCGATAACATGAAGCAGACTACAGAAATAGCTGGTTCCCAGGTACCAAAAGTATTTAAAATTATGCCTGGAAATAGGACATTACAGAATCTCTGACCTATCAAGGAGCTAGCTGAAAATAGACTCGGCAAGAACTTTCACCGCCCAAAAGCCCAAGCTCTCCCCATTTACGGCACCCCTCACATGAGAACCTGCTCTCCCCCTGCCTGGGTTCCCTCCTCTGCTTACAATGAGTGAAGGGCTTTACCCCAGGCAGCTTTAAGGAAGAAATCAGAATCCTTGTTATGTGCAGCTCGAGTCAGAAGCAGAAATACAAGGCATGGTCCACTAAAGCCAAGTTTAAAGCAAGGACAGAAAAAGGAATAAGAGAGTGTTATGCCGACACTGGTAACTGGGGGAATTGTGAGGTGAGGGGATGAAGTGAGGGGACTGGGCTGATGCCCGTGATTCAGGATGAAGGTTTGGGCACCTGTTGCATGTGGTGCCAAGGTGTGTCTCAGGGGCATGCCACCGTGCCCATCTGGATCCATGGTTGCAGGTTTCCTGTTCCAAAGGTGACTGTTCCCATTATGAAGAGAGAATGACTTCCCAATGCTCATCCCATGGAATTCTAGGCCGAGAAAAAGTGTCTTGTGGTACAAAATATTTGGGGAAAGTATCATATTACTGTTTAGGAGAACTGCAGTAAACAATAGTATATTAAAGACTCTGCCAAGTCCTGTGCTGTAGTTTACAAAACTCTAACATTATCCCAAGATTTTCTAAACTTATTTGGCCCCCAAATCATTTTTTCATATAACATAACTGAACATCCTATGTATCCCGAGGGTTCCATGAAATGCACTTTAGGAAATGCTGATTTGGACTCTCTGTCTTACGATGCATTCAAATCTGTTTTTCCAAACTTCTGCTCACCAATCCTCAGTATTCCCTCTGGAGTCAAACAAATGACAAACCTTGGGCACACGGAGGAGGCTCAGTGGATATTTATTGAATAAATGCATGGTCCCACCTGACTCTACTTTCAGTATTTGAAGACAGCAACATTTCTTCTCCCCCTTAAATCATCTCTTTCACACTCTCAGCCCCTTCAGTTATCCTTCAAGTGACATGATTTCTGACTACTTCCCACCCTGTTAGCCCTACTTGGGACAATTTTCAGGCTTTATTTCATTTTGATGATTCTTAGTCTGGAGAAAACCCTTCCTCTAGTCCTAAGAAGGGTACAGATGGGAGCAAGAGGGTTGATACCTGGAATGGGAGCCCAGGACAAAGGAATGCCCACTGTCCTAACCTTAGTGCTATGGTTTGAATGTGTCCCCCCCAATTCATAGGTTGAAACTTAATTGCCAGTGTCATAGTATTAGCAGATGGTGCCTTTAGGAAGTGATGGAGTCATGAGGAGTAATGGGATTAGTGATCATATAAAAGAGGTGAGAAGGAACTCTCTTCTACCATGTGAGGACGTAGCAAGACGCACCCATCTATGAAGCAGAGAGCAGACCTCACCAGACACTAAATCTGCTGGCACCTTGATCTTGGACTTCCCAAGCCTCCAGAACAGTAAGAAATGTGTTTCTATTATTTTTAAATTAGTCTAAGAATGGACACTGAGGAGGACCGATTTTCTTTTTCATTTATCCATTCATTCGTTGACTCTGTCTTTCACTAAGATACTTACGGGGTGCCTATTAAGTGCCTGAAACTGTTCAAGAATTAAGGATCCAGCAGTGAAGAAGACAAAGCCTCTGCCCTCATGGAACTTACATTCTAGCTGGGGAAAGAGACTATGGCAAATAAATAAATAAATATACCAAGGGTCTTCGAAAAGTTCATGGAAAGATTCATATTATCTTTTAGTTTCATTTTTGCATGAACTTTTTAAAGTATCCTCACACAATACACTTCCAGGTAGTAATAAGTGCTATTACTGTAACAATAAAACAGGGTAAGAGGATAGAGATGTTGGGAGCAGACTTTTTTTTTTTTTTTTTGTCTTTTGTCTTTTTCCGTGTCCAGCAACGGATCGCAACCCTCAGTGTTGCCCCCGTACCGGACTGGGGACCAGCAACGGGATTGCAACCCTCGGTGTTGCCCCCGCGCCTCGCTCAGCCAGTGAGCGGGAACCGGTCTGTATGTGGGATCCGAACCCTCAGGCGGGAGCACCGCCGCGCTTCCCAAGCGGCGCACTTATCCAGTGCGCCATCGGGCCGGCCCGGGAGCAGACTTTTAAATTCTATTGCATTTTCTAGTTATAAGTGTTTACTCAGAACATTTGGAAAATACAGAAAAGTATGAAAGAGAAAATTACTCATAATCCCATCTAGCAGTAACATCTATTAATATTTTGTGTTTGGGAATATCTTTCTGGCCGTTTTTTCTATACATGAATTTACAATGACTTTATACAGAAAATCTGAACAATATTATACACTATTTCTCCCATATTGAACATTTCCTGTTGCTAAATATTCTAAAGCATTTTTTACTGTGGTAAATATACAGTGCAAAATTTACCATTTTAATCATTTTTAAGTGCGCAGTTCAGTGACATTAAGAACATTCACACTGTTGTGCAAACGTCACCATAATTCATCTGCAGAACTTTATGTCCTCCCAAATAGAAACTCTATACCCATTAAACAATAATTCCCCATTCTCCCCCACCTGCACCACCCTGCAGCCCCTGGCCACCACCGTTCTATGTTCTGTCTGTATGAATTTGACTACTCATATAAATGGAACTACACAGTACTTGTTCTTTTCTGTCTGGCTTATTTCCCTCAGCACAATGTCTTCAAGGTTGATTCATGTTGTAACATCTGTCAGAATATCATTCAAGGCTGAACACTATTCTCTTCTATGCATATGCTACATTTTGTTTATCCATTCATCATCCTGTAGACATTTGGGTTGTTTCTCTAAAGAATTTTTAATATCTGCATAACATTCTCTCATTTTTCATTATTGTAAGTAATGCAGCAATGAACATCTTATCTATATCTCTTGATTATTTTCATAGGACAAATTCTAGAATTAGGATCACTAAGCCAAACAATATAAATATTTTAAGGGTTTTTGATGTGTATTACTAGATTGCTCTGCAGAATAATTGCATTCGTTGATACCCCTTCCTTCCAGCCAAATATCTGGGGTTTTTTTGTATCTGTTTTTTTAAGTCTTCATAAACATGTAAGTCTATATATCCCTATTCTTTAGTAAATAGTAAAAGGCTGACTTTTTTTTCTCTTCCATGAAGATTCAGTTTATGACTAACATACATACCCATGGCAGGATGTCTGGCATGGTATCTGGATATTATATCTTGTAGGTGTGTCTGTACATGATTCAGGCATGGCAGATTGTGTTCTGGGCAAATTTATGGAAGCTTGAGGGTGGTGGTTTTTTTTTTTTTTTATGTTTAGTGGTCATGAGACCTCTCTAAGGAGAAGATGTTTGAGCTAAGACCTGAATAAACTGAGGGATCCAGCCATGGGAGTATCTGGAAGAGAGCTCAGGGCATAGGGAAGATGGCCGTGGCATCAACACTCAGGCGGGTAGTTTGGTAATAGTGTAAAAAAGTGTGCATCTTCTCCCAAGAGTGAGTGCAAAAAATATTCAATGGTTCCCACTCAGGAGAGAGAGAGGCTGAATGGAGGGGAGGATCAAGTTTTAAGATGCCCTATGGTGCCAAGTGGTCCTACTTGAAATCAGGAGATGCAGCCTCCGATAACCATGGTGGGGCGTTACAGCAGTGAGGCTGATTTCTGTATGTCAGGGCCAAACATGAGTTCCCTTGTCTTGGATGTTATCATTAAAACATTACCATTGTATCAGGTTTCCAATTTTTTTTTATTTGAAATGTCATATATTCATAAAGTTTCTTCATTTAGCTCATAGTCCTATTTAGTCCAAGAAAAAATTTTCAGTGGACCAGTTAGGATTCCAAAAGAAAGAACTATGTTTTTTGTGATCACAGCTATCTCGGGACATTTACCACCAAACATAAGATAATTCAGGTGTGCATGCTGATAAATTAGTGTAACTAATTGCCACTACAGATACAAACAATTGGACACTGATGTCCCACCCATGGTAAACGTCTTACCGTCTCTGTGTTGCGAATAGTAGGAAGACAGCAACATGGTATTCCTGGTAATGAAGAAGGAGCTGTGATTAAGATACACCAATAGGATCAGCATTTGAAAAGAGGAGAAAGATGGAGTAGAATTCTTGTCTTTATGAGGGACCTTCCTGCTAGTTGTTTGAGGGTTGAATCCACAGGACCTAGAACACAGAAAGTACTCAAATAAGAGCAGAGAAAAAGAAAAGGACAAGAGGTTATTTACTTTCTCCGCAGTTCCCGGATTTCACACCTTTCCAAGCTCTCATCACACTTTTCTATCTTGTCTCCAGATTCTGTCCCTGGGGGAGCCCCTTGGGTGGCTTTTACAGTTGTTCCTCCACAAATTCTCCCCCAGCCATTCATCCCCTCGACTGATTCTGGACCAGATCCCAATTTTTAGGAACAGAGTATTCATGCAAAAGGGCAAAGGAGGAGGTTTTTCCTGACAGTGAAGAGAAACAAGATCATTAGAAAAACAAAGGCTCACAGCCACAGTGGTCTTCAAAACGTCTGGAACAGTATCAAAAGGAAATAAAAGACGGGGGAAGTGAAAATTATGCTAAAGATGCCACTTGCGCTCTCCTGTGAAAATGATTGCATGATTTTTAAAACAAAGTTAAACAAAACAAAACGAAACATCTGATCCACATCTGCAAACACACACACACACACACACACAGAGAGAGAGAGAGAGAGAGAGAGAGAGAAATCAGGTCACTAAAACCCAAAGCCTGGATTCCTTAACTTGAGAAGCATCCACATCATGCAAAGAAGAAAAACCTCTTCCCTCTCTCTCTCGGGATGCCTCCTCCTTTGTGTCCAGGTGGGAACCTGCCTCAAATGCGGAAGGAGGAATGGACACATCAGGGTAAGCCAGTAAGTGGAGCTGGGGGGACAGGACTTGGCTTTCAATCTGAAGACCAGAGCTTCTTATTTGGAGCCCCAAGGAAATTGTAGAGGGGACATTTAGTTAATCAGCACAGCACACATTTACCCTGAGGGGCAGGGCACACCACTGGCAGATGGGCCCTCTTCTGCTATTTCTTGCCTTACGTGTTTAACTCCCATTAGCTAAGAGCGAGGCGCCCAGCGCGCGGTCTGCCCCGCTCGGCCCCAGGACCAGCCGGGAAGCCCTGGCACGCTGCGGGCTTGCCTCATTCGTGTGGTTACCTTCCCTGGCGGTCTGTGAAAGGAAACAGGCACTGTAAGTGTACGGGTGGCGAGTGCTGCCCTTTGGGGTTCTGGCTCAAGATTCATTTTCTCTAGCTTCACAGTATGGTTTTTCCTGCTCCATTCTGTTCGATTGGATGAGTGGGTGGAGACCCTGAGTAGTGCTTTTTTCTTGAACTGCTGCTGTGGACAGAAAGCTCGTTGGGTGAGTTGGTACTAGGTAAGGAAGCAGGGAAGCAGCAATCATAATTCAGAAGACGTTGTAATTGAACTAATTTCCTGTTCGTAATGTTGTTGCTCCTGAGCGGAGATACTGCAAATTTAATTCACTATCTTGAAAATTTTGATTCTTTGGCTTCAACAGGGCATTTAAGGCAATTCTTCAGAGACAACTGCATACTTCTTTGTGTGTGTGTATGTGTGTATGTGCGTGTATGTGTACATGTATGTGTTCAACCTGCAGATGCGAAGCAGATCCAAGATGCAGCTGAACATTTCCATATGTTCCTGTGTGTGTGGTTTTTAAGAAATTTGAACATTAGGAGGAAAAATATTCTGTGGAGGTCAAATATCTGTATGTTAGGTGGCCAAATTAAGATATCTGTTTGTTTGAAAACAGGCTGGCATTTATCTAAATTTCCTGAGGGTTGTCAGAAAAGGATTGGCTACAGCTATACATGGATAAGTTTGTGTATCTCTTCCTAAACTTTGGAGTAGTTCACAGCATATGGTATGTGGATTCTGTGTTCACTTGGGAGAAGACCATCGAGTTAGGAGCAGGATCACATGGCATGTCAAAAAAAGACCACTACAGAGGGGATAAAAGGCCAAGTATATGAGCTTTCCAGGCAGGGGAGCACTCACCAACGAAGAAATCTACTGAGAACAGTGGTTAGGAGAAAAAAAAATCAAGGGTTTTTAAGTTCTAGTTCATGGTAGTTTTGCTAAGGATTGAAAACGAGCAGTGTGGCTAAGACAGAATGTATATAGTTGGTTAAAACAAGTCTCAGTGTTCATTGGTCAGGAAAGAGTGTAAAGACCTCAGTAAGAGTCTGGTGTCCCAGGGTCAAAGTTCATAACCATTATCTGCTGGTTAGAACAATAAACCATACAATAAAATATAACATTCAAAACTGATATCTCCTAGGCAGGCACTGGTGTAAGTGGAAATATTTCCTTTCGCACATGTGTGGATGTCAGCGAGCCCTTACTGGATGTTTGATGCTGTGTGTTGTGTGAGTGTGTGAACAGTGGCCACTTCTAGTTTCAAGTTTCACTGCTTTCCAGTTCCTCACAACCTATGTAAGACTAAAATCTCGCTTCTCAGATACTTGAGATAAGTGAAATAGCCAATTAAGTTTCCTTTACAAGTCTTTGAGGCTGTAGTGATTAAAAAAAAATGTTTTCCAGTCAGTGTGGAAGGGTTCTGACTGCATGACAGAGTAAAATGCAGAGAGGGAGAGGATAGTGACTGAGTACCTTTTCGCTCAGTCATTAGCACAATGTCTCACATAGCAGGTGCACATTTACTATTTGTTTAAACGAACAGATAAGGTCAAGAAGTATACCCACAGAAGGGGAAAAATATTTGTAAGTCATATATCTGATAAAGGGTTAATATCCAGTATATATAAAGAACCCCTACAACTCAGCAACAAAGAACTAGAGAACTCTATGTTTAAAAATGGGCAAAGAACTTGAATAGATGTTTCTCTAAAGAAGACACACAATTATACTATATGATTCCACTTATATGGAGAACCTAAAGTAGTCAAATACGTGGACAGAAAGTAGACGGGTAGTTGCTGGGGACTCAGGGGAGGAGTGAATGGGGGAGTTATTGTTTAATGCTTATGGAATTTCAGTTTGGGAAGACAGAAGAAATTCTGAGATGGATGGCAGTGATGGTTGTACAGCAACATGAGTGTACTTAATGCCACTGAACTGTACACTTAAAAATGGTTAAATTGGTAAATTCTATATTATGTGTATTTATTACATTTTTGAAAGTATAGTTACTAGATGAGTTATATTTGTGGAGTGCTAGAGTATTCGATATTGTGTAAATTAATTTTATTTTGTTAAAAGAGTGCAAAGCCAGAGAGAGAAGGACAACTGAGACTTCAAGACTTGAGTTTCTAGCAGGTTCTATGGCTAACAGACTTTGGTAAGGAGGCACAGTGGCCTCTTCTAATTCTTGACAGAGAAGCACAACCAAAAGCCACACTGGCAGAAGGGGCTACGGTAGGACAAGTGGAGAGGTAGCTAACACTGGCTAATGTTTGCTTTGCCCTGCACAGAGCTTTTGCAGACATGTTCTCTTATGAACTGCACACTCACCCTGGAGGAGTGGTTTCTCCCTTTTAAAGCAGGGAAAGTTGAGGCTCAGAGAAGATAAGTGACCATCCTAAGACCACACAGCTATTTTGATGGGGCTTAAACCCAGGTATTCTCACTCCAAATCCTTTTCCTACAGCCCGTGATGTTTCGCGGTGACATTGCTTGGTTTGAAACTAAGAAACTGTTCTTGTGGCTACGAATGGGCTAAGATGGTGGGATGCAATTAAGGGAATATAGGCAAGCCTGAGTTGTCTTTAAAAATCACTTTTGGGCTGATTGGTTACTTAGCTTATTAGAGCTCAGTAGTGTTATAACACCAAGGTCAAGGGTTCATATCTCCATACCGGCCAGCTGCCAAAACAAACAAACAAAAATCACTTTAAAGTGAGAGAACAGTATCATGATGATTGTTATTGCTAATGTCAGTCCTCTGAGGGACATCTAATTCTGAAATTTTTTTTCGCTTTCTTTTCTGATTATAAAAAGCAAATCTGCCTTGGTGTGGGAATTGTTAAGTAGGATAAAATAAAAGAAAAAACATAAATCACTAGAGATAACCAATAGTAACATAGAATTTTTCTAATTCTATGTTTAAAAACTAAAGTGAGATGATATGGTACATGTTAACTTGTAACATATTTTGTCATTTATTCTGCACATTTTCTAGGTCATTAAGTCTGCACAGTATTTTCTTTGACCTGAGCTTTAAGGTGGAAGAAATAATTTTAAGTGCATCTATTTGCCATGAGTATACTTATTATGAATCTTTTGGCTTTAAGTAACAGAAAATGACTGCCTACCATAAGCAAAAAGGGGAATTTCTTGAACGGATATTGGGGCAGCTCAAGAAGCCTAAGGAGCAATGAAATATTAAGCCAACAGAAGGACAGGAGTCGGGCTCAGCAGCAGGAGTGCAGAGTTTTCTCAGTTCTAAATACTGAATTTCCAGGAAAGCTGGTGATTGGGTCCTATTGCTGGATCAGTCACCTCTGGCCAGGACAGCATTACATTGAGGCCATATGGTAGTTCCATGGTAATCATGTATTGGGAAGGGAAGGGATAGGAAGAAAAGGAGGAGGAGGAGGAGAGAGGGAAGGAGGGGGAGGCGGAACTGGGGGAAAAGAGGCTTGTGAAATGAAGATAGTAGTAGATGCAGTAAAAAATAGATTTCCACCTCAAAGGGAAAAGAAGATATTGGATCAATTTCTTTGGACACTTAAAAAAAAAAAGAAGAAGAAGATTGGGACTATTTAAATCATCCTCAAAATGCTCCACTAAAATCTAATGTTTGCAGAATGTAAATCAAATGTTTAATGTTATTATAGCAGTGCGTTAATTTCCAGAACATAATTCAGTTGAGCTCTATTTTTATGTGGTGATTGGATATTTCTGGAGACTCCATATGTAAGACTGTTTATATTCATGCCCCTTTTATAGGACTAAGGGCATTGTTTTAGTGTTTCAGATATTTATAGAGGTTTATAAAATGGTCATTATTTTTGTTCCATGACAAGCTATTTACACAATCTATATTTTATTTGCCCAGGAGTTCTTGGTCAGGAATGAAACTCCCGATTATAGCATCTTTCCATGGAAAATATGATCCACTTTATGAAGTGGTTCCTAAAAATATGTTTCTAAAAGCAGAGTCTACTAATTTATCCATATAAATATATAGAAACTTACAGAAGTGCAGACAGAGTCACACAAACACACCGAATGAAACTCCCGATTATAGCATCTTTCCATGGAAAATATGATCCACTTTATGAAGTGGTTTCTAAAAATATGTTTCTAAAAGCAGAGTCTACTAATTTATCCATATAAATATATAGAAACTTACAGAAGTGCAGACAGAGTCACACAAACACACCCCCCCAAACAAGCAATATATGTACATTCACCAACCTAAGTGAGAATAGTTGTATATCTCTCCATAGCTAAGTATGGGTGGTAGTGGATGACCTTTAAAGTGTTTGAAGAGAAACAACTTAATTCAGAGCTTAAAACACATCAGTGTTAAGGCCTATGAATGTGGGGGAAACCCCGGTATTTTTAGCTCTGATTGCTGAATGAGATAGCTTTCTCCAGTGATTTCTTCCCAGGTCTTCCTTACGATGCAGAGCCAGCTGAGAATGCATTCTAGAATCTCCCTTTTGTGGCCCTTTTTCGTTTCCTTAAGACTGGATTTCTAATTTTGATTTTGATAGATAAAGTGGCCAGCCCCTAGTCTGAATCATTTTACAATGCAAGTAGAATAGATCTTTTGAACCTTTTTTTCTGGAAGCATCAATGCTGCAGTTGCATGGGAGCCTCCAGAACTCAGAGTGTGCCCCAAAGTATGCCTGGGCCTGAAAGAGATTGTGTCCCTGAAGGTCCTATTTCAGTGGAGTCATCATAAGGGTTTCATCATGCTTCATCTCTGGACTTGAAAGATCTCCCTGGAAGACTAGTCCATGTGGCCGGCAGGTTTCACAGCTGCAGTGCCTGGGACATAGTTGGATTGATAAATATTTATTGATTAATGGAGCAGTTTCAGGGATTCTCAGGCCTAGATCACAGATCTTGAGATGACTCTGGAGGTCTTAAATGCTCCATGATTACTGCTGGTCAGAGAAAAGCTGAAAAGATCTAGAGTATCTAAACATAGGATATGGCATCCTGAACTAGGTCAAATTCTAGAAAGAAGAGCTCCTAGACAATTGGGTCAGGTCCCTGGCTCCACAGTAGGGTGTTTGGCATATGGCCACCGTTCATATATATTTTGAAGAAAGCAATAAAAATAAATTCTCTGAAGATACCTCAGACAGGCTTGAGGTCCAAGAAGTTGATTCAGGTGAAGAGAAAGACTTCTTAATCCGCATGGAACTGGCTGAACTTCAGTCTGTTTCTAGTTGAAGGAATCAAACATGGTTTTCAACTATTAACAGGCAGTTGACAAAGCAGTATATTATTAATTAATAGCTACTGTCATTAACATTGTCATCATCATCACAAAATTTAACACTTGTAAAAAATGTTATTATTAATCCTATTTTGCCCATGAGAATACTGAGACTTAGAGAAATTAAGGAATTTACCAAGGTCACCTGGCACGACACAAAGTGGTGGAACCAGAGGCCAATATCTGCCTCTTATGCGCTCTGCTTCAATGAAAGTAAGAGAATTTTAAGAAACAAATCTTAGGGAAATGCTGAAAGCCAGAAGTGACAGAATATGGAAATGTTTAATTCTCAGGTTGGAATTTGGCTTGGGTTTAAGGTGCCAGATTCCTCGTCTGTGAGTTCTCTCTGGAAGGACTTCATAAAGACACATAAATCTGTAGGTGAGGATCCTTCAATGTCCTTTTCTGATCTTTACTAAGGAGAAAAAAAAATGTGTTGGTAGTTCTCAAACTTTAGTATACAAGGACTTGTTAAAACACAGAATGTTGGACCCCACTCCCAGAGTTTTTGATTTAAGAATTTGCATATCTCACAAGTTCCCAGGTGGTGCTGGTCCGGGGACTGCACTTTGAGAAGCACAAGTGCGCAAGGAAAGCCTATCCAGTGCTTTCAAAATGAGGTCTTCAGTTGGACCACGGATAACATGGAAACCCCTTATTTCTGAACAGGTCGTTTTCAGAAAATCCCAAAAAGCATCTGCAGACTTTTTATTGTTGTTTTGCTCTTGTTTTTAGGAAAGGAAAATGGGAAGAGTGGGGGAATGCTAAAGCAGTTAGTTTTAATTCCATTGCATCCTAAATAGCCAGGAAAATTAATAATACAGATCCTTCTGAGAAGAGTGAGATAGATGGGAGATATCCAAAAATTAATTAAAAACTAATCTCATCCAGAGAAAGTCCTTTCATTGATAAAAAGAGAGCTTTGTGGCCAAAGGAAACGCAGGGCAACTGGTACATGGCTCAACCTGCAAGACAGATTCGTTCCATTTCCTGTCGATAGTCTCCTTCGGAAAGCTGAGAAATGCCTAATAGGATAAGTGTACCACTCTGGTCCCTTTAATTATACATAATTGAGTTGTAGCTTGTGAGGACTGTGCTTACTCTAGGAAATGTGAATTTTCATGTATGTTTGAACAATAAGGGGTGGGTCTTTTTAATTGAGATCATCTATGTCACTTAGGAGAAATTCTCCGAAAATGATTTTTCTCACTGTTGCCTATGACAACACAGATTCTTAAAAAGGAAAGACATCGTCTAGTTAAGCGTATATTAAAATATAAGGTGGCATAACTCTGGCAGCAGCTCATTAGCAGGTCTTAGGCTGGATCTAGAAACAGGTTCTGAGATGGAGAGTTGAGGGCAAAAGCTTTCCTGGGAGGGCTGGGCAGAGGGACAGGTTGAATAGTGATGAAGTCACAACAGAGGCCTCGGCAGATGCCACAGGCAGTTTTGGAGCTGGATGGCCCTTCAGAGTTATCCTGAATTGAGGCAAGGGGACCAGGCCTTTGAACCCCATCTTGATCAGTCATTCATTGGATGCCTGCTGCCTCTGAGGAAGGGACATATGGATGGCCAGGTACCTCACCTCAGGAGAGGACAATTTCTGGGGAAGGAACTCAGCTGTGATCCATTAGCAGTGAACACACCAGCAACTAGGAGAATGTGTACCTCCCTCCTAAAGGGGGATCAGGTCTGTACAGGGAGACAAGGGTCATACTTTGTTTCAATGTCATAGAGATGCCTAAACATTTATATACTGAACACATTATATGTCCAAGGTGGCCTGCTAGGTGTTCATGGGGCATTAAAGAAAATCAGACATGTTCTCTGCCTTTATAGAAACTTGTATTATCCATTACCATTTGCATGATAGACATAATTTGACCTATTATATAACATATTATCTATAGCATCCTAGTTACAACACACAGAATACTTTGCTGGGTACTAGGCATTGAACAAAGCAGATTAGACCCTGTTCTTAAAGCAGAGACCATTTTAAGGATAAAGCAATAATAATGGCTAACATTTACCAAGGCATTATTCAAACCACTATTATTATTCCCACTTTATATATTTAAGGAATCGAGACAGAGAGAGCTTTAAAAACTTGTTCAGGAGATTGTAAGAGACAGCTGGATTTTGAACTCTGGCTGTCTGATTGCAGAGTACATTTAACCAGCTTTTCTTCACTCTTTATTATCATAGGGAAGAGGAGTTATAGATAAATTTAAGCCCTCAATTTTTGTTGCTTTTAATATTTACTATAATTTTACACTTTTATTTATTTCTGTATCCCCCACACACACTCTGCACTTTATCATGCATATAGTATTACTTAAGGAAGGTTAGTTGGTATTAAAAAAAAAAAGAATTTCAGTTTCCCTCTCTCCCCCCTACTGAGTGCTGGTAGAAGAGACGAAGAAAAGAATGGAAAAATGACAATTTATGATGTAAAAGGAATTTTGTAATTCTTATATAGACATAGTGAAAGACCCCTCTCCTATAATACCCAACTTCTGTACCAAGACATTGAACGAGACCAAGTCCAAAATATGTAAAAGTAATCTTTGTCTGTAAAGTTTAAAAGATTGTGCTGTAGTAGGTTTTGCACCATGCACTAGCTAATAGCTGACCGTGACCCCAAACCCTCTTATATTCTAGAGCAAGGGTCAGTGAACCGTGGTCTGTGGGCCACATCTAACCTGCTACCTGACTTTGACTTTGCCGTCTTGCCAGCCAGAAATGGTTTTGACAGTTTTAAATGATCAAAATAAAAAGAAGAATATTTTGTGACATGTTAAAATTATGTGGAATTCAAAGTGTTATTGGCACACCCCCACGCCCATTTGTTTATGTGTTGTCTGTGGCTGCTTTTCAAACTTCAACAGCACCATGAATAGTTGTGTTAGAGACTGTACAGTCTGTAAAGCCTAAAGTGTTTACTATCTGGCCTTTTTCAGAAAATGTTTGCTGACTGCTGCTATAGAGTGATTCTCAATTTTAGCTCTGTTGGAAACATTTCGGAGAGCTTTTAAAACTCCTATGCCCGAGCCCCATTCTGTACCAATTAAATCATAATCTCTGCAGATGAGACCTAGTATTCAGTACTTGTCAGTGCTGCCCCGTGCTTCTCCAATGTGCAGCCAAGGCTGAGAAGCACTGTTTAGAGCGTGAATACATTTTGAGGGGCAGATGGACTAGGCCTCTCCTCCTCCGGCTGCCAGATGGGAGAGAGAATGCAGGTCACTCTCACCACCTGTGTGTGCAAGGGGTGCTGTGAGCTAGGTTGTTTGGGACCTCCAGATACCCTCTCGTAAAAGCTCTTCTCCATGAGGAGATGGGGATGGAGGAGACAGAGGGGAGAGGAGAGGATTATACCAAATATCTATTCCAGCATGTAGAATGACTAAATTGAAAACAAATTTCCCCCCAAATGGACTATTGTTGGTAAAATAGAATAGTTTGGTCAGGGCCCTTGCCTTGGGTCCAGTTGGGTGTGGTTTTAGCACATCCTTTGTAAGCAAATTGTGTGTGTGTGTGTGTGTGTGTGTGTGTGTAGTTAGTGCACATGCGCGCCAATGTGTCTTTTTAGTTTTGTTGCTATTCTTATGTTCTTCAGAGAGGGAGAGAGAGAGAGGGATGGATAGATGAAAGAGAGAGAGAGAGGAGAGAGAGAAAAGAGAGAGAGGGAGAGAGAGAAAGGAGTTTTAGTGAAGCAGGTGGGCGGGCATCTGCCTCGCGCATCCGCCCTGCGCAGCTATGCTTTCCAACCTATGTCTCCAAGGACATTTTGGCTGGTTACCTAGCTCATAGACCTGTGTGAAGGGGTCTGGGGACCCAGCCTGGTGTATGAAAGGTTTGTGACCCAGTCTGTGAATGGGCTTGAGGGGTCTGGGAGTTCCAGACCCAGCCCTAGTTCAACAATCGGCCCAGTTGGTGCAGGATTAGGGGCAGGTAAAAGAGCCCAACAAAGGGTCGAGTAGCTTTACAATTGGCATCACGAACAGGATTAAGACCTAGACAATTGGCACTGTGAGGATTCCAGGCCTTAGCCTAGCCAGACAACTACCACCAAATGTACAGCTGGTATAGGCTTCCCGACCCTAGACTCTAGGAACAGGTGACCTAATTCCTTAGCATTCACTAGCACAATCATCTGGCTGAAGCTGTACAGCACAGAGCCAGTCACCCTGTGCAGTGAGTCCAAGTAGAAGGTTTAGTCAGCTGTGTGGTCCATGAACTTGGCTTCAGAATCACCTGGGAGGCTTGTTAAATTGCAGACTCCACCCCAGACTTACAGAATCAGAATCTCTAGGAACAGTCCAAGAAATCTGCATTTTAACCAGCTCCCAGTTCATTCTTAAGAACTTAAAAGTTTGATCACCACTTTCCTCAGTGGTTATGCTGGTGAATTTGTGGCAGATGTGCAGGCCAGAGTCGTTCTACCATTATTTGCCACAGTGGACTTAAGTGGCTAGGCCAGTTATTGAGTTCTTCCAGAAGTGCACACAGACACATAAAAAAATGGGCTTCCCAGATGAAATCTATACCATGTAAGTTTTGGAAAAACGGAATTAAAAAGTAACATGAATCTTTCTATGAACTTTCTGAAGTACTCTCGTATATGCCAAATGTCTTTTAAAAGAACCAGAGGTATTTTTTAAAGAAACAGTGGTGGAAGTCAAGCATTCATCCCACCAGTTGCTGTCTTGCTCGATATTATAGACACCTGTAAGGCAAACTGTTTAAATATTTTAAATAGTGTCAAATTTCCTTCTTTGAAAATAGGGCTAATTTTTGGAAAATACACATCACTTAGAGTGAAATGGGTGAATAGAATTGGTGATTAAGTTGGATGTTTTGATTTTTTTTTTAAATAAGCTTTGACTCTTAAGTGACCACATTGTGTGTTTCAGTGCACTCTTTAACTGCAAAAGACAAGTCTCCATAATATTTTGACTATTTTTTCTAAAACACAATTGTTTAAAAAAAGCCCAATTACAATAATGCATTGAACTTTTTTTTAAAGATGACTGGTAAGGGGATCTTAACCCTTGACTTGGTATTG
>NW_007726540.1:67064-68619 GCF_000696425.1 Galeopterus variegatus
GCACCGCACTCTCCTGAGTGAGCCAGGGGCCGGGCCCCTCGTTGAACTTTTCCGGGGTGGTGTAAAGGAGGAGAGGGAGGGGGGAAAGGGCCATGAAAATTGATTACATTGTATAATGATAAATAAAAAAATAATAAAAAAAGAAAAAATTAAAGAAGCCCAGCTTATTCCAAAGTAAAGAAGAGCAGTCTCTGGGATTTACAAATTCTATTTCTTTGTTTTTGAAACATGAAACTCAATTTAATAGAGATTTTGTTTTTAGTTCTTACATTCTCAGTGTGAGCCCACCTGGAACCTGCTGCCCCGCCCAGAAGTGGCCCAGTCCTGGGGGCAAGGGGGAAAGAAAGGGGGAAATGGGAACAGGGCTCCATTCTTCTTCAGTGCTGGGGGCTGGAGATGCCACCGCCTCCTCCTGTTCCTCCCCTCCCCCACTCCAGGAAGGAGAGCAGATGGAATCTCAGGCCTGGGCTTCTCCTCCACTCTCCTGTCCTACCAGCTCTATTTCTTTATTGTCATTTTCATAAGTCTGTAAGCCATCATGCAGAGTCTATAAGCCATCAGTGGTGGATGAGATGTTTGAATTTTGAAATATGTGATTCTGTTACAGGAAATCATGGAGGCAGGAGAAAATCAGCACTTAATTTCTGTTAACTAGGGAGACTTGGAAGGGAGATGTGATACTCTGGACAGTATGGTCTTTCACCTCATTCCAGGGTAATTAATGGGTCCACATTTACATCAGAGCCAAAGGGCAGAATCACGGAGCAGACAGAACAACCCATGTTCTGTGGTCGCTGAACTGGGTCACATTGCAAATGTACTTTAGAATCAGATTTTAAATATAATTTGGGTGAACAGAATGGGGCGATAAGTCAGTGTGAAGGTAAATGCTATGGGCAGCACTGAAAGGTTTTATTTGACCATCCTGGGACCTGAGGTGCATGTTTCTAAAATGAAAGGATATATTTTAGGAGCTGAGTCTACTCTCCTGGAGTGCATGGGTGATGCCTTTGATAACATCACAAAGGGAGTTTGAAGCTTTCCATTTTCAACCGGTCTGTGGGCATTGACTACATTCATTGTGTGCTTATCACCATGGAGGCAGGCTCATGTTCTAAAGTGTCCTGTCTGAGGCCTTTCACAAATTCTTGGATGTCTTTAATTTCACCAAGTTGAACAAAATTGAACACATCGATCAGTGAGCCTTGATGTCCTGCAGGCAAAGATTTCAAAAAAGATGGTACTGGTTTCCCTAGAACAATCGGAACAGAGCATAATACCACACTGATGTGGAGTCTGAATTACTCACAAGTCTCTTCATTGATAATATGAAGGCAATTTGAGACATTCAGGTGACATCTTGTCCCTCAGACATTGTTAACTGATTTCTTTAAGGATTCATGTTAGAGATGAAAAGTGGGAGAAAGTCCCTTGGGAAATGCAGGTGAGTTTGTTTTGCCTGAGTATCTTTGACTATTATTTTGGAAAGCCTCTTGTTGTGATTAAAATTTTATTCTGATTTCTATTTGCCTGGACAGAACTGAAACCACTCCTT
>NW_007726540.1:69672-71138 GCF_000696425.1 Galeopterus variegatus
AAAAAAAAAAAGGCAGGGGGAGCCAGGGGGTGGGGATGTTAGGCAACATCACTTTCAGAGGAGCTTAACTGTTTAAGGGTTACAGACACAGAAAAATTATAACTTAAGTACTGTAGTGTCCAGAGGTTGGTGAAGAAAGGTGGCTTTGTTTGGATGCCTAGTTTGGACTCTGTTAAGACAGACAAAATATCTTTTTTTGGTCTTATGGCGTAGGCAGGGTTTTATATGCTTAAAAGCAAATCTTCAACTGCATTCTCATTCTCTTACATCAGCCCACTCTTCTCCTTCCCTCTCATGTGGCAAAACAATAAACAAAGTGGCCACTGTTGGTGTGTGGGGCATTTCTCCCTCTTTCTAGTACAGGCTCCCAGGATGGAAATCTTTAGCCATTTAAACTCCCAGAATTCTGCTACTGTAAGAGAGGACATTTGCCGAATGTTTGCTAGCTGGAGAGTCTCATGGCAAGTCAGCTCCAAAAGGGTTGTGGGAAATGCAGCTGCGTGAGCAGCTGGGATGCCTTGGTCCTGGGAGAAATCTCAACTTTGTTTTCTTTTTTCCCCAGCATTTGTAAAGTCAACGCTTTAGGCCAGAGGGTGTGGCTGAAACTCCAGAAAAGCACTGAAAGTACTATTTGTTCTTGAAAATGTTACAGTTAATTTCTTGCTCCTAGTCTTAGGGGAAGAAAAGATCTTTGTGAAGAAAAGCAACAAAATGCAGGCATGTATCTGTCTTCCTGGCTGGGATTTCAGGAGATTTGTTAACAGTGATATCAGCAAAGAAAGCAGAATTTGAGAGGTTATTTGAAAGCAGTGGTTCTTAACAGGGGATCTGTGATTCTCGAGAGGTCCATAGAATATTTTCTGGGGGTTGAGGGTGGAACCTTTAAAACTGAATAGAAGAGTTTGTACAAAAGGGTCTTGTTTTGGAGAGAGAGACCATAGTTAATTTTAGAGCCTCAAATCCAAAAATGAGTAACTACTTTTTTTAAAAAAAGCAAGTTCACAGGTACAGGCTTTCCCCTTTTTTCTTTTGAGCAGAGTTGTATGAGGGGTCTTCAAAAAGTTCATGAAAAGATTCGTATTATCTTTTACTTCTATTTTCCATGAACTTTTTGAAGTGCCCTTGTATTGTTGGGCTAGGCTACAGACCCTTTCAAACCCATTGTACAGACTGGGTCACAAGCCCCTCATTTACAGGCTGGGTCACCAGACCCCTCACATGTCCAGCTGGGTGTAGAGCTAGGGCTGGCTCTGAAGCTCACAGACCCCTCAAGCCCATTGTCCAGACTGGGTCACAAACCCTTCACACACAGCTCTACGAGCTAGGTAACTGGAAGAAAGGTCCTTGGAGCCTTAGTCGAAAAAAGAGTAGTCTTTATTCAGCACACACACGTCTAAGAGCTAGGCAGTCCCAAGAGAAACTCATAAAACTCAACTGCTGCCGGCAAAGTCCAAAGAAAAACTGAG
>NW_007726540.1:71735-92770 GCF_000696425.1 Galeopterus variegatus
CAGTCCCAAGAGAAACTCATAAAACTCAACTGCTGCCGGCAAAGTCCAAAGAAAAACTGAGTAGCTGCCAGCAAAGTATAGATGCTCTATTTTTAGACACGAGCTCTCTGCGCAGTCCCAAGAGAAACTCATAAAACTCAACTGCTGCCGGCAAAGTCCAAAGAAAAACTGAGCAGCTGCCAGCAAAGTATAGATGCTCTATTTTTAGACATGAGCTCTCTGTTGGCCAGCTGCTGCTTCACAAACTCCAGAATGCACATAGCAACAAACTAAAAAGATACATGGGCATGCATGCACACTAACTCCACCCACACACAACTTGTTTACAAAGAATGTGCTGCACCACCCCCAACTGGACCTGAGGTGAGGAGGCCTGACTAAACTATTTTATTTTCCTCACACTGGGTCACCAGACCCCTTACATACAGATCCACAAGCTAGGTAATTTGGAAAGATCCCGGAAGCCATTGACAGATGACACAAGCTCAGTCCTCAGCTTCTTCAGCAGCAGCAGAAGCTTATAGCAGCCTCTAGCAGCAGCAGTGGTGGCCTCCCAGAGCATCCAGGGGGCCCCAGGAGCAACAGCCTCTAGCAGCAGTAGTGGCCTCCCTGTGCCCCCCCCCAGGGGTATCCTGGGGGCGGGGGCCCTGTAGATCAGAGCCACTCATCCTTTATACTTAAGTCTGATAACCCAGGACACCTGGGTGCAAGTCAGACAACGAATGAACACCTGGGTGCACATGTGCAATTGCATTAGACAATAACCAAGGAACACCTGGGCATACGTGCATATTTATATCAAGTGCTCAGCAAGATTCTGAACATCTGAGGGAGCCCTGAGCATTTTCCTATATTTTCCCTACAGCCCTCATGTATCAAGAGATTTGGGGACTCTGTGAAGCCTCAGGTACCTCAGCTGACTTTAAAGTTCTGAGTGACTGCATCAGTGCAGGGGAGTGAGCAAGGGAAGGATAGCCAATATACTACTTTCCCCAGTCCCTAGAGCATAGGACTCCCTCCTTTCCCCCCACCTGGCAATATGGTTGCTCCCCAGGTGAGTGTGGGTTTTGAAGTCAGAACTGAATTTGCATTCTGTCTCTCCCACTATTAGCTGCATTATTTGGAGGCAGTTATTTATTTTTTTAAAAATTTTGTTTCTTCATTTTAAAAATGGGAGTAGGGCTGGCCAGTTAGCTCGGTTAGTTAGAGTGTGGTGTTATGACACCGAGGTCAAGGAAGTAAAATACTTACCTTGAAATGGTATTGCTATGACTAACTGAGGTGACGTGCACAAGGTGCTTAGTGCTGGGTTTGTCCATAGAGAGTGCTCAATGAATAGGGGCTGCTCCTATATTAAAACCCAGGTTCTCTGGCACAGCAAAGTGTATCATTCTAAAGGCAGAGATTTCTAATGTGAAAGCATTGCTAAATCTGGTCAAGATTTTTTTTTCTTTATAAAACTGTTGGGAATACAAGCAGGAAAGCCTACCAAAAAACTGAAAAAATAAATCTGGATTTAGTGGCTATAAAGATGGAGTTGTTAAAAGCTAAGCTGGGATGGGAACAGGGAGAGAAATAAAGAACATCTGTTGCTATTTGTGTCTTAGTCTGTTTTGTGCTGGTATAACAGAATACAACAGTCTGGATAATTTATAAACAATAGAAGTTTATTTGGCTCACAGTTCTGGAGACTGGGAAGTCCAAGATTGAGGGGCTGCATCTGGTGAGGGACCTCTTGCTGCATCATCCCTTGGTGGAAGGCAGAAGAGCAAGAGAGGGTGCAAGAGAGAGCAAGAGAGAAGGAGACCAAACTCATCCTTTTATCAGGAACCCCTTCCCATGATAACCAATCCACTCCTGCATGAATCCATTCATGCATGCAGAGCCCTCATGACCTAATCACCTCTTAAAGTTCCCACCTCTCAGCTCTGTTGCGTTGGGGATTAAGTTCCCAACACATGAACTTTGGGAGACACATTCAAACCATAGCAACCGGTAACATGAATATTGTCCTACCTCTCTGTGGGTGTCACCTATCCATTGGTACATCTTTGACATGTCCTCATATCTCCTCAACACCTTTGCTTCACATGAGCAAAAGTCCTGCTGAAGGAACTTACTTTGCATTATTTTGAATATTTTAAAAGATAATTTATTCACCCAACTGTACAATGAAAGTAAAACATAACATTATCTACATTGTTTACATCTAAACATCAGTTGAATCAGAAACAGGAAATAACAAAGCACAAAAATACACTTAAAACCAAATCACTTTATAGATTACCTCCCTCCCCGGTATTTCTGTAGTCCAAGTGGCAATATTTATTTTGATATGTTTTATCTCTATATCACAAGCTTTGGGGTTAGTTTTTTTACTCTAATATAAGTGTTTCTTTTATATACATACTCAATGTTAGTTCATTACAAGTTCTCCCCCCCCCTTATGAAATGCTGTGATAAATTCTATATTTGTCATCTTTTTACCATACTATTCTTTAGAAAGATTGTATTAATACTAATAAAGGCCCCTAACAATAGATAAATATGCCTGAAGAGGTTTTTTTTGTGTGTGTTTTTGCTAATTTCATGTGAATGAAGTATCTTGTAGTTCTTTTAATTTTTAACTAAAATTATAATGAATGTGAACATTTTCCCATTTTTAAAAAAGTGAACTATTTCTCCCTCTTTTTGTGTGAATTATCTAATTCAGGGATTAGCAAACTATGGACCATTGGCCAAATCTGGCCAGCTGCCTATTTCTGGAAATAAAGTTTTATTGGAATACAGCCATGCTCATTTGTTTGCATATTGTCTAAGGCTGCTTTTTGCAATGCAATGGCAGAGTTGAGTAGTTGCAACTGAGCAAAATCTAAAATATTTACTATCTGGTCCTTTACAGCAAAAGTTTTCAGACTCTGATCTCATCTCTTAGCTCTTATTCACTCCTGCTCTAACACACTTTATCCTCC
This sequence comes from Galeopterus variegatus, assembly GCF_000696425.1. Classification (NCBI taxonomy): domain Eukaryota; kingdom Metazoa; phylum Chordata; class Mammalia; order Dermoptera; family Cynocephalidae; genus Galeopterus; species Galeopterus variegatus. The sequence goes on from NW_007726540.1 coordinate 74,708, forward strand.
AGCAATATCAAAGCACTTGTAATTTCCCTCGTATCATCATACTTTATGTTTTGGTATCTTTGCCCATGCTTTTCCCTCTGTCTGGAATTTATAATTCCCACTGTGCCAGGAAGATACATTCTTTCAAACCCTCCTCTAGAGGGCCGACCCCGTGGCGCACTCGGGAGAGAGTGCGGCGCTGGGAGCGCAGCAGCGCTCCCCCCCACGGGTTCGGACCCTATATAGGGATGGCTAGTGCGCTCACTGGCTGAGCGTGGTGCGGCTGGTCTCAAAAAAAAAAAAACCTCCTCTAGAGATGCTCATTCTATAAAGCATTCCCTTTCATTCAAATTTACCATGTTACTTTTTGTTAGAAGATGTTTACAACTGGTGTGAGAATCAAGAAAACAATGCCTGGGAAAGCACTTTATAAAACTACAATGTGATATGTAAAAGCAACTACTCCTAATGATAATTATAATAATTATTATTATGCTTGGCAGCATCAATGCCTACTTCTGTTTCTACTTTTATTTCAAACCATTTACAGGGAGCTTTTTAGACCTAAGCACCCAAATGGCCCTCATGGAGTAAAGGATCTGCCCTTTATTATAATACCTCTGTATTAAATACCATCAATACAGTGGGGTGCCTGGACTAGTTATTTCGGCAGTATCAAAGGCCAATTTGGATCAATTTTGTGTGTCTCATCAATTATTGAATAATCATTATGATGACTCAAAACATCAGTCAACCAATCAAACAAAAGAGCCCCAACCCTCTGTGTTATCTTTTTACTTGACTCTGGAGAACAAAGGTTGGAATCCTAGAGAAACAATAAATATGAAATCCTGAGAAAAACATGCTAAACCAAAGATCCATTCTATCCTTTTGTTGCAAGTATTACACAAAAATCAGACAAGATAATACCTCGGAGAAGAATTTCACTTATTCAGAAAAAAAAGGGACCTGAACCAAGATACACATAAGCCCAAAATTATGCCTAGAATCTTCGGGAATTCTTATCTTTCCAAAGTGCCTTTTAGAAGAACATGGCTCTGCACTACAACATATCATGGCTGTAGTTTTTTTTAATGGTTCTGCATTCTTGTGTCTGACTGCCCCCCCCCCGAATCAACAATATCTCATAGGAAATATTAACATGAAATATAATACATATAAAAACTGTAATAGCTACAGCGCTCATGTTTGTGTGTTTGTGTGTGTGTGTGTGTGTGTGTATGTGTGTGTGTGTGTTTGAGAGAGAGAATATACTTTATTAACTTAAACAATGATCTCTGCGAAATCGGGAAGGAGTTTAGCGATTTCCCTCTGCCTTGTGAAAAGTTTAATATATGTGCTGAAAGCTGTGAGGCTGAGGTTCAGATTACGCAGAGTGAAAGCTGGGGCGGTTGTGAATGCTCAGTCTCCCAGAGACGGAAGCTTTTACTTATAACTGCATTTCTGGAGAGGAGGGCGCCAGTTGCTTCACCACTTCCATTAAGGAGCAACTACTTATTTCAGCGGTGCCTTTCTCTCAGGAAGTGCAATATATAGTAAGGGCAGAAAAATAAGCAAAGGAGGAAATTTGATATTGATTTTCTTTTCTTCTGTGAAATTACATGAAAGCTCAATGTAGATTTCCTGGCCTATTTTCAAATGTAAAAATAGACAATGTTAGAGGTGAGGTAATAACACATGGGTAGAAGGAGATTTCCATGCTGAACAAGCAAAATTTTGATGTGAGACAGACTTGGATTGAAATCCTGCCTCTACCACCTTCCATGTGATCTTGGACAAGTCACTTAACCACTTGTATCCTTGATTTCCACATTTGTACAATGGGAGAAAATAGCACTTACTTTATAGGGTTATGTAAGAATTAAATGAAGTGATGTCTACAAAGTGTCTGGCATATATTAGGCTTTCTACATTAATGGTAGTGAGTATTATTGCTATTAAGCTATTAACCCTATAATGTTTAGTTGATTTGAAAAGTCTAAATGGGAAGTGCAAAGGTTCTTAAGATGACTATGTAAATCATAGAATTGTAGGCTGTTTAAGAGGGAAGGGATTTTTAGAGATCTTCTGGTCCAAACCTCTCATTTTGCCAGCTACCGAACTGAGTCTGAGAGAAGAGATGGCATTTGCCTAGAGTCAGTAGGATGATTAGGATCAGAGCCAGCTGCTGAAGCCAGGTCTTCAGTTTCCCAGGTTAGTGCTCTATTTCTATTCTACTCTGCCTCATTTTTATCATTCTTCACCTTCTTACAAATGGCTACACTCAGGTCACCCAGAGTGACTCAGAGGAGCCACATAGTATGGAAAACTGACAAATGGCCCTTGAATTCTATTAAAGACCTCCCTAGTACTAGTTTCTTTGACAGTACCCATGGCCCCAAAGCAGCCTCTAGCCTCCTCCTGCTTCTCGTAGTCTCTGTGAATAGGATGCTTCAGCTGGATGATCCTGACAAACAGGCTCATTCTGATGCCAGACGAGAGAGTCTAGGGAGACCTGATAGCCGGCCTCAACCTACCCCATTCTCTTACCTGTTCTCGACTCTGCTACAGGAAAGAATTTAAGAGCAGAGTCACACTACAAAGTGAGAACAGGTTTAATGTAACGAATAAGAGATACAGATTTCACAGAGAAAGAGCAGCCTAGCTCCATAGACTGAGCAGGGCCCATATCAATTTTAATACAAAAATAAGAAATATGCATTCACAAAGTGCAAACTGGCTCTAGAGTGAACAGCAGCCTGCTAAAGGCAAGTTTGATACAAAAAGTAAGAAACAGACACCTCAAGAGAAGTGCAGGCTGGCTCCAAGAGAAACAGCTGCTCCTCCTAAGGGGATTCTACTTTTGTAGTTTCACTAATACATATTCATGCTATCTAATGAATATTCAGCTATGGGGGGGTCCCAGTTATATAACAGGTTGGACATATGCTTGGTTGGTCTCTTTTCAGGGCATGCTCATTGGTCAAATTCTATCACATGCACTGAACATATTCAAGAATATTCTGTGCTCTTTAGCACCTCTGGTGGAAGGTAATTCAAAGGATAAATTCCACTTTGCTGAGCATGCTTGGCTGCTAGGATTATATAACTCCTTTCTACTGAGCATGCTCAGCCACTTGATTTGCATAAATTTGCTCCTTGTGGTCTCAGTCTCTCTGTGTTGGTACAGAAAGTATGTGCAGTAAGCAACAGTTACTCTTGTCTAGGGGGAGGGCCTAGAGGACTAGCTTGAGACTTTGGGGAGTGACTGGAAACCCCCAGGTGTGTCCTGAAATCTGAAACTATGGAAACTGAGCACCTCCCATCTCAGTTTGTTTAAGGTTTTCTCTTTTCAGGAATAGGGATTCCACACTCCAAAATAAAACAAAGCAAACCTGGCTATCATCTGTCCAGAAAGTACATCTGTAAAGAAAAACAAAACTTTGAGTTAATATTCTTTGATATCTATCATTATTGAGTACTTAATATATGCCAGGGACTCTTCCCAGCACTTTATATTTTTTATACTCTTTTTTGCCAATATTTTTTTTATTGTGGTACAACACACATAACAGAAAATTTATCATCTTAACCATTTTACATATACAGTTCAGTGGCAATAAGTACATTAAGTACATACTGTTGTACAATATTTGCCCTTTTGAGACTGGCTTATTTCACTTAGCATAACGTCTTCAAGGTTCGTCCATGTTGTAGCATATGTCAGAATTTCCTTCCTTTTTAAGAGTGTGTAATATTACACTGTATGCATATACTACATTTTACGTATCCATTCATCTGTTAATGGACATGTGCGTTGCTTCCACATTTCAGCTATTGTGAATAATGCTGCTATGAATGTGGATTACAAATTTCTCTTCAACACTCTGCTTTCAACTCTTGTAGGTATGTTGGGCCGGCCCGGTGGCGCACTGCTACAGTGCGCCGCTTGGGAGCATGGCGGCGCTCCCGCTGAGGGTTCGGATCCCACATACAGACCAGTTCCTGCTCACTGGCTGAGCGAGGTGCGGGCGCAGCACCGAGGTTTGCGATCCTGTTGCCGGTCCCGGTCTGGTACGGGCGCGACACTGAGGGTTGCGATCTGTTGCCAGACACGAAAAAAGACAAAAAGGAAAAAAAACAAAACAAAAAAACTCTTGTAGGTATGTAGCCAGAAGTGAAATTTCTGGATCATATGGTAATTCTGTTTTTAATTTTTTGAGGAATTGCCGTACTGTTTTCCAAGGCGGCTGTACCATTTTACATTCCAACCAAGTGCACAAGGGTTCCAATTTCTCCACATCCTCGCCAACACTTATTTTCTGTTTTCTGACTAGTTATAAGTGTGTTCAGATTTTCTATTTCTTTGTGATTTAGTCTTGGTAGGTGTTGAGTTTCTAAGAATTTGTCCGTTTTATCTAGGTTATCCATAGTACTCTCTTAGAATCCTTTTTATTTCTGTAGAATTGGTAGTAATGTCCCCACTTTCATTTTTGATTTTAGTAATTTGAGTTTTCTTTTTTTTTTTCTTAGTCCATCTAGCTAAAGGGGTGTCATTTTTGTTGATTTTTTTGAAGAACCAACGTTTGGTTTAGTTGATTTTTTTCCCATTGTTTTTCTGTTCTCTATTTCTTTTGTCTCTGCTCTAACCTTTATAATTTCCTTCCTTCTGTACCTTTGTGTTTAATTTGTTCTTTTTGCAGTTCCTTAAGAGTAAAATTAGGTTTTTGATTTAAGATGTTTTTTCTTTTGTAACGTAAGTGTTTATAGCTATTCATTTCCCTCTTAACACTGCTTTCACTGTGTCGCATTAGTTTTGGAATGCTGTATTTTTTGCACTTTGTTAATCAGCACAAAAAAACTAAACCAGGTTTTATTATGTATTCCCATTTTACAGATGAGGACACTGGGGCCCAGAGGGGTTAAGTAACTTGCTCAGTGACCCAGTCGGTATGTAGAAGAACCAGGTCTAGGCCAGGCAGTCTGGATGCACAATCCACACTCCTGACCACAGTGTTATCTGCCTCTCTGGCCTAGCATCTCCCCCAGGGTGAAGAGCCAAAAACTATTCAAGGCCAAGTGAACATGTTCAGGATCTCCTTTTGATTTTGTTAGTTCTTCACTTAGCATAACGTCTTCAAGGTTCGTCCATGTTGTAGCATATGTCAGAATTTCCTTCCTTTTTAAGAGTGTGTAATATTACACTGTATGCATATACTACATTTTACGTATCCATTCATCTGTTAATGGACATGTGCGTTGCTTCCACATTTCAGCTATTGTGAATAATGCTGCTATGAATGTGGATTACAAATTTCTCTTCAACACTCTGCTTTCAACTCTTGTAGGTATGTTGGGCAGGCCCGGTGGCGCACTGCTACAGTGCGCCGCTTGGGAGCATGGCGGCGCTCCCGCTGAGGGTTCGGATCCCACATACAGACCAGTTCCTGCTCACTGGCTGAGCGAGGTGCGGGCGCAGCACCGAGGTTTGCGATCCTGTTGCCGGTCCCGGTCTGGTACGGGCGCGACACTGAGGGTTGCGATCTGTTGCCAGACACGAAAAAAGACAAAAAGGAATAAAAACAAAACAAAAAAACTCTTGTAGGTATGTAGCCAGAAGTGAAATTTCTGGATCATATGGTAATTCTGTTTTTAATTTTTTGAGGAATTGCCGTACTGTTTTCCAAGGCGGCTGTACCATTTTACATTCCAACCAAGTGCACAAGGGTTCCAATTTCTCCACATCCTCGCCAACACTTATTTTCTGTTTTCTGACTAGTTATAAGTGTGTTCAGATTTTCTATTTCTTTGTGATTTAGTCTTGGTAGGTGTTGAGTTTCTAAGAATTTGTCCGTTTTATCTAGGTTATCCATAGTACTCTCTTAGAATCCTTTTTATTTCTGTAGAATTGGTAGTAATGTCCCCACTTTCATTTTTGATTTTAGTAATTTGAGTTTTCTTTTTTTTTTTCTTAGTCCATCTAGCTAAAGGGGTGTCATTTTTGTTGATTTTTTTGAAGAACCAACGTTTGGTTTAGTTGATTTTTTTCCCATTGTTTTTCTGTTCTCTATTTCTTTTGTCTCTGCTCTAACCTTTATAATTTCCTTCCTTCTGTACCTTTGTGTTTAATTTGTTCTTTTTGCAGTTCCTTAAGAGTAAAATTAGGTTTTTGATTTAAGATGTTTTTTCTTTTGTAACGTAAGTGTTTATAGCTATTCATTTCCCTCTTAACACTGCTTTCACTGTGTCGCATTAGTTTTGGAATGCTGTATTTTTTGCACTTTGTTAATCAGCACAAAAAAACTAAACCAGGTTTTATTATGTATTCCCATTTTACAGATGAGGACACTGGGGCCCAGAGGGGTTAAGTAACTTGCTCAGTGACCCAGTCGGTATGTAGAAGAACCAGGTCTAGGCCAGGCAGTCTGGATGCACAATCCACACTCCTGACCACAGTGTTATCTGCCTCTCTGGCCTAGCATCTCCCCCAGGGTGAAGAGCCAAAAACTATTCAAGGCCAAGTGAACATGTTCAGGATCTCCTTTTGATTTTGTTAGTTCTGTGGGCTCTTTCAATACAGGCAGTTTGGAGGGCTAAGGATTTACCTGCTTATGTATATTCCATGAGTTCTGAAGTCTAAAAGTTAATGAACAACCAAAAGAACTGGAGGTTCTGGAGAGACTGTGTGATACAGAGTCAGAAGAGCCAGGCTGCTGTGTTGGTACCAATAAATTAATTCATTAATGTCAATTAAAGTTTTCCTACCTTTCGAGTTTTCTCATTTATAAAGTGTGGAAAATCACCCCTGCCTGGCCTGCCTCCACTCTTCAGTAAAAATTGGGAATTATCACATCCTCAGCCTCTCCTTTCTGTTCCCTTCCCTTCCCATTTCTGTAGTGACCTCTTCCAAGGGCCAGGGTCTATACAGTTTCCTCCCTCTCTCTTTCTCAAAGAAGAAATCCTGCAGCAAAATTCCCAGAATTCATTTAAAAAGTAGTAATTATAATCATTACAGTCTATTAGCACCTTACTGTATGCTATGCGTTTTCATATACTTTATTACTGAATTCAATTCTTCCAAGACCTCCCAGGGCTAGAGGTGGATGAATGGAAATCATGTTATTATTCCTGTTTTGTAAACAAAGACATTGAGAAGGGTTCAAGGAGTTTCCTATGGTGCCCTGGCGCTTGAATCCAAGTTGTCTCACTGCCAATCCTGTATGCTTTCCACTCTGCTGTTCTTGCCTGAAACCCATGTTCTTTCTCTTCCATGAGCCATTTAAATGTTAGGTCATTTCTAATAATGGAATGAAATAGTTTATCTTCTGTACAATANGCCATTTAAATGTTAGGTCATTTCTAATAATGGAATGAAATAGTTTATCTTCTGTACAATAAATACATTTTGGGTGTTTTTCACAAGGTTAGGTTATTGTGAAGACGAAATTAATAGAAAGTATGTAAAAGTTCTTTACAAATAACAAAGTGCTTTTTAAGTGTGAGATAGCATTATTATTTAACTGATATTTAATAGTAATTCTTTAAAACCTAGCATGGAAAAGAAACTCTAGAGAAGCAAATTAGTGATATGCTATTAAATACAATCACTGTGGGACACAAAATCCATGAATTGTTTGGCTTGTCTTGCCAGGGCCATACGGTAAGCAAAGAAGTAGACCAAGAATCAACTTTATGAGAGATACCTATGATATTTGAGGCTTCTTACTCACATGGTTTGCAGTACATTTTAAAATGTGCTTAGAATTAAAAATAATACTGTACATTGAATTTCAACAATGTAGGTATAATGGCTTGGTGTGATTCCATAGGTAATCAAAGTAATATACTTGTACAAGCAAAACTATGTAAGAAACAAATTATGTTTTCATTGCCTCAAAGTATTGATCCATATGTTGAGGAATCACTAATTTTCCATCCTCAACTGGCCCAATTTCCAGCAGAGGATTTCAAGACTTAATCCAAGCACCCGTCACAGTATTTAAATCTCTCAAATCTTCTCTTAGAATCTAATCATTAGAAATAATAATAATAATAATAATAATAATAATAATAATAATAATAATAGTAGTAGTAGTAGTAGTAGTAGTAGTAGTAGTAATACTAGCAGCTCTCGTGTACCCAAACAAGCACTGCGCTAAACACTCTCCATTTATTATCTAATTTAATCTTCACAACAGCCCTTATGGGTGACTACTGTTTTTTTCACTTTTTATATACAAAAAACATTGAAGCTTAGAAAAGTTATTTGTCCGAGGTCACACATCTGTTAAGTGGCACTTCTGCTTGAGAAAATCAACCCAACCTCTCATCCCTCTGTTGGTACCTCTTTTCCCACTTATGACCCCAGTGCCTTTATAATTCCTGGGTACCCCTTACTCGAATGACTCTTCATCTAACCCCCAGACCTCCTCTCCCTGAGAAATGCCTGCTCCAGAATTTCAACTTTCATCAAAATATGTCCCTTTCCTCAGGATCTTCCTCTAAATTTTTATTAATAAATTCTGGCAAACAATCTCCATTAATGAGTTAATGTGAAATGGGCTAACCCCTTCCTAGTAATATATGTTTATTTTAATAGCAGGGACTTTTTGAAAGCAATGATTTAACCTAAGAGTTCTAGAATTTCAGGCATTGTGGTTGCTTGGAGATGAAGATTAGGCTGCTAGAGAGGCCTTTTAAACTCTAGCAAGGGAAAGATGAGGAAGGAACAGGGATGACTTCAAGGAAGGAAGCAGTGACTTACTTTGAAAGTCTTCATCAATGCCTTCAGTGGTGTTAGATTCAGTGGATTACCGTTTTCTTTTTTTTTTAGACTTGTGATGTTGAAAAGGACTGAGGAGTTGAGCTGGTCTAAATTCTCACTGGAATTCATTTATATAAAACAGGCCCCACTCCCAACACTTGGGGAGAAGTGAATGAGAAAAGTTTGGAGGGCTCAAATTTCACTACTTACAAAAGTATTTGCTATATTACAATTTTTAAAAACATTTTTATTTAACAAAAAATCATTTCATCTCATGTGATTTATATAAAGCAAAATACAGAGGAAGAGTATGAGCTTTGACCCATTTTTAACATTTACAGAACATTAACATTCATTTTATGACAAAATCCATAACTTAGAGTGTTGCTTTGTTATTTTTAAAGCCTCCAGTTAAGTTCCTATCAACTGTTCTTGGCAAAAGTAATCTTCAGTTTTCGGGAATGAATATAAAACTGACCATCTCAACATGCAGCCTCACGTTGATGAATCTTGAAAACCAACAGGTAAGATCGTGAATGTCATTTACAGTTTAATATATCGTCTATTTTTCCAGAGAAGTCTGGGTAATATAGAGAACAAAGTTTCAGACAGAGTATGCTCACAATCTAATAAGGCACAAGGGAAAAAATCTGCCCAAGAGTTAGGTACAACAATAATTAGAACATTACTAACCCATTACTGGAGCATTTAACTGCTTACATACTTGCCCCTACCTAATCGGCTTTGTATGAAGAACTAAGGTGCAAAGAACATAGTAAATACCATCTGGCGACTCATATCCTTGAATTGGCCATTGCTTAGTCTCTGCCAATGCTCCCCAAAAAGAAAGCAATTCCATTATCAGAACTATCAGACTGTGTGTTGGAGTAGGGTGCAGATGAGGGACAAAGGGGAAAGGTGATGTTAGGGTTAATGTTCTATCTAATTGAAATTAAGCAGAACACATTTTCTTCCAACTCTTGTGGTTGAAAAGCTTTCTGAAATGTTATTGCACAAAAATAACTTTTTCTTCCTTGATGATTTATGATACCACAGTGTGTTCGAGTTTTCATTACAATCCTCATTTCTCATGGAACAGCATTGCTGAAGCAAATTTAAAAGATATACAGGCATTTGGCTAACTATATACCTAAACTAGGACACTCTTTTTGACTTGCTGTTAATCTTTTAAGGTAAATTCCTTATATCAAGTTATTTAGGTGTGTTAGAGTCTGATTTTTCTCTTTGTCTGATGTAGTGATTTGAGATTCTTAATATTTAAAGTTTTACTGTATGGAGTGCTGTCGATCAAGGACTCATGGAAGGTTTAATGTATACTTGGCAATGATAAAACACAAAAACATATATAGCTTTGAGGTCATATATGAGTTGAAATGCTGGCTTTGTCACTTACTAGCAAGTTATCCTACTGCTCTGAGCTTCAGTTTTCCACATCAGTGAAATAAAGATTACAATACCTGTTCATAGGGTTTCTGAGAGGATGGATTTAGCAGTGTGTCTTGAAGCGCTATTTAGAGGATTAAACGAGGTACTGGATGTAAATTTGCTTGGCACAGTGATGGTCACATGGTACCTATTATTATTATTTACTCAAACATTCTTTCTCAGAGACCTTTACATATAGTCAGTACTTAACAGGGAAAGCCTATATAATATATAAAATTATAAAATTATCAGTAACATATAAGTATAGGTTTTGTAGGCTGCTTTATTTTCTAAATTCAAAACCAGAATAAAATACATTGCTTATGTGATAGTATGAAACACCTTAGAGGAAAATGCTTATGAAATAGTTCAGAATAGATTCCTACCTAGTTGGGTCTTGACTGATTATCCAAGAGAGGTAATACCATTGGCATAGTGACAGCATAACATTTTGTGCTACACTTGGAAGATGGAACACATTCATACGCTTTGACCTCAAGACGTGTAGATGCAAAATTTATTTTTAGTTTTCACTCACATGTGTGGTACTATGGAGGCTCGATGCTTCTAGTTGTGAGATCTCACTGCGTATAGGAGCCCTTGAATTATCACAGAGTTTTTTAAGAGAGAGAGAGTAGGCAAAGCTGGAGCCATCGTGGTGTCAGCCTTATGTGTGGAATCTAATGATCATTTTTAAAATGCCCTTTCAGTGTGGTACCTGAAGTGAATGGGGGATTTATGAAGAATAGGGTTGTGGTACATGAGGTGGGTCACAGTTTATTCTCAGCTTCTTTCCCCTCCACTGCTTTTCTTCAGGCCACAGCAGTTAGAGGTGATATTACTACACACTCATAATCTTTCAGGCAAAATTGAGGCAGGGACATTGTGCACATATGGCTTCCTCTGTGTGCACCAGTAGCTATAGCAATGATGTGCTTTTGAGAGTAACTCACATCTTTTTCGCAGTGGTGGTATGAAATGGGGTTGTGTTCAGCCCACTGCTAGAGTGAGGGCGAAAGTTAGGATTTCATTGATCTCAGACCCAGCGACTGATTTTTAATAATTATTTTGAGCTATTGTGCAGGCCTGAGAGAAACGACTGCAGGGTGGGGGTGGGAGGGTGGGGGGGCGGGGTGGAGAATTTTCACCAATGATGCTTCAACTCAAGAAGCTTGAAGCTTGAGTTGAAGTCTCATGAAAAGGGCAACTAAAATGTTCAAGGGATGAAGGTGTCAGAGAAGAGAGACCTTATGTATGTAGCGTGACAAAAGAATTTATTAAATCCTTAAAGAAAGCTATCCCTGGAGGTTCTAAGATAAATACAAAGAAATACTAATGCCTTCCCTGTCCCCCACTTAACTAAGAGATACTTTGGACTGAAAACATAAACAGGTTCAAGTTTATGAATATATTAATAAATGACAGCATTTATGGGTCAAATGGTTCACATTTATCTTCAGTCACTGAGGACATTAAGAATATAACCGTTCATTCCCAGAAAATGTTTCATAGATCCTTAGAGGTAGAAAATGAAATTATATAAAACACACAGTGTCTGCAATGTAAAAAAATTACTATAATTTAGGGTGGGAAAACACATTTTGCAAAGGCAAGTTATAGGAGTTTCTGTAAATTCTTTGTTTTAAAATCCAAGCAACAGACTTTCTTGACATACTTTAATATAGTATTTTAGGGTGTTAAGCAAAAGTGTCAGAATCTCAGTAGCTCCTGCTCCCACTAATTCTTCACTCATTTCTAAAACTATCACCAACTCTAACAGCTACTGAACTGAGAAGCATAATGAAGAGATAAAGATAAGACAGGCAGGAAATGGAGACATCATTTAGTCTCCATGAGGAGAGGCAACTTCAAATATCTAGAGGCCAGGAGGGTAATGCAAACTGTCTAGGTGCAAGAAAAAACAATGGTGCAAGCACAGTGATAAATGACGGCCACTGCTACTTAGCCTCTATGTTTGGGAGACAACACTGGGGAACCTGGGAGTGTGAATCAGATGCTTTTTGCCATGTAAGACTGTAGGTTAAGGGCTGCCAGATCTTCCACTTTTGCTGGGAGGGTGGGGGTGGGGGGGAGATAGAAATCTCTGGATTGAGATGTTGGTGTCTAATTAAATTAAAATTATAAGCATGAGCCAAACAAAATAGATCTGTGGTCTGAGGGTAGTCAACGTGGGACATATGATCTAAGCAAACATTTATAATACATACCGATAGGTCTGGGAAACCGTCCCCAATCACACTATGTATTTATAAACTTCTTTAAATTCCTTACCCCTATTCCACATCTCCTCCCTCTCCCCCATTGCAAAATCAGTATTAAAACTTCCCCAGAACTTTTCCCTTTAATTCCTATTAAATGAAGATATGTATATACATCTTCATTTAATCCTCACAATTTGTACATGCTTTTATCCCTATTTTCAGTTTAGGAGCCAAGCCAGAGAAATTAAGTATTTAACAGTTACTGAGTTAATAAGCAGTGGAACCCAAATTTGAATCAGGTAGTCTGGTTCCAGTCTGTGATAACTGTAATGTTTAAAAGAAATACAAGTGATTTTACACTCCTAAAAGGGTTGTTAAAATGTTACCATTTTCTATCTTCAGGAAATATGAACAAGTATTATCATCAGTGGTCTCTTGGCTTACTGCCTATTTTTAAGACCAACTAACCAACCTTCAGTCAGTTGCAGAGCTCAGGTCTCTCCAAGATGAGCCTTCAAATCTAACAGGGATTGGTTCCCTCCCAGCTTTGCTCCCCACTCTGCCCCCGAGAGAAACCGAATCACAACCTCCCAGTTTTTAGCACTTTTTTCTCAGCCTGTCTTTCCAGGCATCTTCATCTGGAGGTAAATGCAACTGGCCAATTTATTCTGCACTGGTGTTCTTCCCCCCCCCCCCCCCCGTAAAAGTACTGTTAATTTACATTACACTTGCAATTAATTATCTACCCACAAATTCATCTGACTGCAGCTACAAGCTATTTGAGAAAGCAATGGAAGAGGGCAAGTATGGGAGAGGCAGAAGGATTAAGATGTGTAAGTGCCAACATTTACTTCCAGTCTAGTCTTTTTCCTCCATCTCTCCCTTCCCCACCCAACCAAGCTAGTTTTTGAGCAATTATAATCATCCTTACTTGTCACAGACCTATATTCTACAGTCCCCCCCCCCGCCCCCAAGATAGAAATGACTATAAAATAAATTAGGTTCTGAGTTACCCTGCTGTATTGGATACATCCTTTACTACCATAAAGGAGCAGGGGCATCTGGTGCCTTTTTATTGATGATAAAACCTGTGTATATACTCATTTTGCTGGGCATAATTCTGAAGTAATTGCTTTCATGAACTTTAACATCTTCATAAAATAACCACAGCAACACACTCATTGATAGGACAGGTTTTTCTGTTGCAAATTCTTACAGGCAATACTTACTAAGTTAATTTACAGAAATTAATTTGTAAATCAGGTATTAGAAGCCGAATCATTTTCCCTTATAAATACTGGTTAAGTTTAAATCATAAAGTGGCTGCAATAATACATACAATAAAAAAGTAGGACACAGAGAAAGTATGTATACAATATTATTAGCCAAACAAAATACATAGAACAAGAAATTTTATTATTTCCAATGCTGGTGCATAACCATTAACAAGCTTAATTAGAGGAGGAGACAGAGGGAAACTTCAGATAATGAGGTGGATTTCTGGGTAGGTTTAAAATCTTTAAAGGTTGATGGCATAATTGTTCACAAAATCTTTTTTAGATATAGGGCTTTCCTTTTACTTGACAATTTTCACTAACAGTTCTTAAGTTATGAAGTTCAACTAAATTCTTTCACCCATCAAGTTAAATGAAAAGAGAGCAAGCAAAACAAAATTTCTCTAGTATATAAGGGTGTTAGAAATCGTTTTTCTTTGAACTTTCACATACATTTTAATAAAGTTTCAAATTTAGATATTAAGAATGTTTTAATTTTTGACTTTTAAAAATAGTCACGGTAATGGATTTTGTTGAATTATAGATCACAGTAGATTTATAAATTATCAAGATACATGTACAAACAATTTCAGATGCTCTTGGAAACACATTTTAAGATATAGCACATGTGATACATATTTCTTTTTCAGTTTGCTCATCCTTTGGGATAATGAAGAATACTCAATTTATATTACACTGAAAGTTTAACCTTTGATAACTACAGCTTGAATAGATCACAAACTGGAATTTTCTAAGTTTTCTCAACAGGCTTTTCAGTCCAAATAACTCAAAGATATCTTGTGTTCTAGTTTCTCACTACATAATTATTATCAGTGGGCTCCTGTATTGGCAGTTTGTCTTTGTCATGACTTATTCTTGCAAAACCATCTTTACAGAAAAACAAACATGAATGACATTCTTCCCAATGCAAGGAAAATGATCTGGATCAAGAACAAAGTCAAAGCCATAGGTGTTTCAGGACATTCTTGAAAACAGGTTTCAGCAGTCCTCAGATCCTTGTTCTTTTGTGTTAATGATTTTCTTCCTTTTTCACAACTGTGCAGTCATTGTCCTATTGTCTTCCAATCTGAAAAACAAAACCAAACTTCTATCTTTTCGAAGATTAAGGTTTTCATTGGCACAGAACTATTTGGAACGAACCCCCAAAGACAGTGGAATGTTGGGTCTCTCCTCGAGTAGTTTCCTCCTCTTTTAACAGCATTTAACTACTCTCTGTCAATAATCTCATCACAGCCGAGTTCTTCGGTCAGACGATTGACAACCATAAGTGAAAAGAGCTCTTCGATAAAAGCTAATTGATCAAATGGGGTCTTCTCGTAATGCATCTGAAACCCGCCATCCAGGGCTACTTCTCTCGCTCTGGATGTTCTCAGAAACATCTTGTTGGCTTCTTCAAGGGCCGCTGATACTCTGTAGCCCGCACCACTCAGCTGCTCCTCTTCTGGATAGTCGTAGTCGTCCTCCCAGTCGTCAAACTCCTCGCACTCTTCCTCGCTCTCGAAGTCTGGGCCCGCGACCTGGCCTGGCTGCTCCCCAGGGTTGGGCCCGTTAGCAAGGCCCCGTTTCCCCTCTGGCGCCGCCACTGGCTGGGCCTCCTCCTCCTCCATTGGGCCTTCCTCCTCGAGCTGTGGCGGGGCCCCGTTGCGGGAGGGGCTCAGGGATGGCTCCCGGTTCCCGCTGCCTACCTCCATCTGCGGAAGGTCTCCCTCGCCAGGCATCACGTCCATCTGCAGATCACAGCTCTCTTCATAGAGCTCGGACAGCTCTGCCATTTCCGACATTGTAAAACGGCTCAACCTCCTGCAAGACGCTCTCAGCCGACACCGGAGCTGGGCGGTTTTGCGCGTGCGCAAACGCCGCGCGCTTGCGTAACCCCGTGCGCATGCGTGACTCCCAGACACCGCCTCCCGCTTGGCGCTCCACTGTGGCGGGAGCCGCTAAGGGAACGTTAACGTGGTCGGGTGGGCTGCTTTCTGTCGTTTCGAACTTCGTACCTAGAGACTCTACGTGCAAGAGCGTTATTTACTCTCTGCGTTACTGTTGCTTATGATACTGCAAACTGGCGAATTCCTTACGTGGCCTCCGTAGCGACCTTTAATGCTCCTCCCTTTCCTCCCCTCTTCTTCCCCCAGGCAATCGCATCTGTTCCAAGGTTTTAATTACCTTTTATCTATGCACTAATGACTTCTAAATACGCATCTTCAAACCAGACAATATCCGCAACTGCAAAGCGAGAACTGACCCATTTTGCTGTTCTATTTTTGTCCTTAAAACAATGGTAAATGCACAATCTACCACTAACTACCCCTAAGTTATAGTGAAGAGATCCCTTTCTTTTCCCATTTCTGTTCTTTTTCTTTTCCCAGGAGGTAACCTTCCGCTGTTATCAATGTGGTGTGTATCCTTTAAGTCCTTTTTCTTTGCATTTACATGGATCTTTTATGTATTCGTGGAAAAATACTGTTGTATTTTTTTCTACATGTTTTACATAACTCTTCAACTTAAAAAAGCTTCAGCAGTGTCTTGAAGATTTAGCTTTGTTAATATACATAGATATAACTACGTATTTTTTTATTTGTGTAAATATAGTATGTATATAATTGACCTAATCACAGACGAATAATTTGTTTGGGTTTTTTTTGACATTATATACTATGAGTAAATAAATATCTGTGTTTGCCACTGTTTTCCTAGAATAAATACCTAGAAATGGAAAGGTGGAACTGTAGGGTATGCATAGAATTGAGGCCTCTATGTCTGTGAGTTCTGCGTTTGTGGATTCAACCAAGAGTGGATCAAAACTATTTGAGAAAGAAAGTTGGGGTCTGTACTGAACATGTACAGACTTTTTTCTTGTCAGTATTCTCTAAGCAATACAGTATAACAACTATTGAAATATGTAGCATTGACATTTATTAGGTATTATCAGTAATCTAGAGATGATTTAAAGTATATGGAGGATGTGCATAGGTTATATGCAAATACTGGGCCATTTTATTTCAGAGACTTGATATCCGTGGGAGTTCCTGAAGTGAATTTCCCATGGATACTGAGGGACTGTAGTTTAAATAAATACTGTCAAATTTCTCTCCAAAGTTGCTGTACAAATGTAAGTTCTAGCCTGCAGTGTTTGGGGATACCCACATGCTTGCCACACATGATTTTGCTGAACTTTAACAATTTTATCAGTTTAATGGTATCTTGTTTTATTTTTTTCATAGCTTTGATATCTTGGAGATTGATTATCTTTCAGTATGTTTATTGTGTATTTGTATTCCTGTGAATTAACTGGCTTTATTTTGGGTTTGTTTGTTTTTCTTATTGATTTGTAGAAGTTCCTTGTATATTTTCTATATGAATACATTATTTTTCATGTTACAAATATATTCTCCCTGCCTGTTGTTGTATATTCTGTATTAGTGGTCTTATACAAAACTTTCAAAATAGTTTTCATGCAGGGCCGGCCCATGGCTCACTTGGGAGAGTGTGGTGCTGATAATACCAAGGGCACGGGTTCGGATACCTATATAGGAATGTCCCATGGCTCACTTGGGAGAGTGTGGTGCTGACAACACAAAGTCAAGGGTTAAGATCCCCTTACTGGTCATTCTTTTTTTTTTTTTTTTTTCGTTAAATTTTTATTTTGTCAGTATACAATGTATGTGATTATGATGGCCCATCACCGACATCACCCTCCCTCCTCCCTCTCTTCCCTCCCCCCCAAGAATGTCCTTTCTGTTTGCTTGTTGTAACAACTTCAAAAAAGTATAGTTGTTGGGCCGGCCCGGTAGCGCACTGCTACAGTGCGCTGCTTGGGAAGCGCGGCGGCCCTCCTGCTGAGGGTTCGGATCCCACATACAGACCGGCCGCTCACTGGCTGAGCAAGGTGCGGGAGCAATACCGAGGGTTGCGATCCCGATGCCGGTCCCGGTCCGGTACGGGCGCGACACTGAGGGTTGCAATCCGTTGCCAGTCACGAAAAAAGACAAAAAGGGGGAAAAAAAAAAAGTATAGTTGTTATATCTTCTTCCCCCCCCCCCTGGTTTTTTTTGTGTGTGTATGTGGGTGAATTAATTTGTTTATTTTTTAGCTCCCACCAATGAGTGAGAATATGTGGTATTTCTTTTTCTCTGCCTGACTTGTTTCACTCAATATTATTCTCTCAAGGTCCATCCATATTGTTGCAAATGGCAGTATTTCATTCGTTTTTATAGCTGAGTAATATTCCATTGTGTATATATACCACATTTTCCATATGCACTCATCCGATGATGGACATTTGGGTGATTCCAACTCTTGGCTATTGTAAAGAGTGCTGCAATGAATATTGGGGTACAGGTATACCTTCGACTTGATA
>NW_007726540.1:93787-106066 GCF_000696425.1 Galeopterus variegatus
CTTATTTTTTTGCATATCTGAAATAATTTCTAATACTTTTTAATAATTTAAATAATATGACATGCACTTCATAGACCTACTATAACAGCCTAATGGTGAGGGGTTGGTAACACACTGTTTTTCAGGAATGTTCTGCCCGGCATGTCAGATCTCCCTATAACTCAAAGAAAATGGCTTTGTAGTTTTCTTTCTTGGTTATATCTTTATCTGGTTTTGGTATCAGGATGATGTTTGCTTCGTAGAATGTGTTTGGAAGCTTTGCTTCTGTTTCAATCTTTTGGAATAGTTTGTATAGAATCGGTGTCATTTCTTCTTTGAATGTTTGGTAAAATTCTGCTGTGAATCCATCTGGTCCCGGGCTTTTCTTTTTTGGGAGCTTTTTGATAACATCTTCAATCTCCTTTATTGTTATTGGCCTATTCAGGTTTTCTATATCTTTTTGGTTTAATTTTGGAAGCTTGTGTGAGTCCAGGAATTTATCCATTTCCTCCAGGTTTTCGAACTTGTTGGTGTATAGCTGTTTATAGTAGTCTTGGATGATTCCTTGTATTTCATTTGGGTCAGTTGTAATATCACCTTTTTCATTTCTAATTTTTGTTATTTGAATCTTCTCTCTTCTTTTTTTTGTTAGCCATGCAAGTGGTTTGTCGATTTTGTTTATCTTTTCAAAAAACCAACTTTTTGATTTGTTGATCTTTTGTATTGTTTTTTGGGTTTCAATTTCGTTAAGTTCTGCTCTGATCTTGATGATTTCTTTCCTTCTGCTAACTTTAGGTTTGGATTGTTCTTGTTTTTCTAGTTCTTTAAGGCGCTTTATTAGATTGTTCACTTGCCAGCTTTCCATTTTTTTGAGGTAGGCGTTTAATGCAATAAATTTCCCCCTTAGTACTGCCTTTGCTGTATCCCACAAGTTTTGGTATGATGTATCATTATTTTCATTGGTTTCAATAATTTTTTTTATTTCCTGCTTGATTTCTTCTTGGACTCATGTATTGTTAAGTAGAATGTTGTTTAATTTCCATGTGTTTGTATACTTTTCAGGGTTTTGTTTATTATTGATTTCTAGTTTTAATCCATTGTGGTCTGAGAAAATACATGGGATAATTCCAATTTTTTTGAATTTGTTGAGACTTGATTTGTGTCCTAATATGTGATCTATTCTGGAGAATGATCCATGTGCTGATGAGAAGAATGAATATTCTGAGGTTGTTGGATGGAATGTTCTGTAGATATCTGCCAAGTCCAATTGGTCTAGAGTATTGTTAAGATCTTGTGTTTCTCTGTTGATTCTTTGCCTAGATGATCTGTCCAGTATTGACAGTGGGGTGTTCAGGTCCCCTGCTATTATGGTATTAGTGTCTATTTCCTTCTTTAGGTCTAATAGAGTTTGTTTTATAAATCTGGCTGCTCCAACATTGGGTGCATACATATTTATGATTGTTATGTCTTCTTGATGCATCAGTCCTTTTATCATTATGTAGTGACCCTCATTATCTCTTTTTATGGTTTTTAGTTTAAAGTCTATTTTGTCAGATATGAGAATCTTACTGGTCAGTCTTTAAAAAAAAAATTAGTTCTCATGTAATCAAATTTAAATTTTTTTTATCTCTTTTTATGGTTTTTAGTTTAAAGTCTATTTTGTCAGATATGAGAATCTTACTGGTCATTCTTTAAAAAAAAATTAGTTCTCATGTAATCAAATTTAAATTTTTTTCTGTACGTCTTTTTCTTTATATTAAGATGGATTTTCTGAACTCAAAGAACACAAGTATAATCTTTTATCTGCCTTCTAGTGTTTTCATAGGTCTTTTATAGATCGAACACTTATTTATACAAATAGTATGAGGACAGAATTTGTTTATATATAGTTTTCCATATAGATAGCTAAGTCAGCCAACTCTACTAACTTAATTGTCTGTACTTCTGTCTGCTGTTTGATGCCACATTTATCACAGACTAAAAGATCACAAATACATGAGTCTGTTTTTAGGCTTTGTATTCTTACGGAGTTCTATAGTTTTATAATATATCATGCTATGTAATAAGGAAAATCTTGTCTTTGTTCTTTAAACAATTGCCTTAGCTCTTCTTGCACATTTATTCTCTGTATGAATTCTAAAAGCAGCTTGAATAATTGTTTATGTTATGTCTTTCTAGCTGATAAAAGAAGTCTTGTCATTTGTTTTTTGAAAAATTGCTTCAGCTCTTTTTGCACATTTATTCCTCCATATGAATTTTAGAAGCAGCTTGAGAAGTTCCATGAATGACATTGGTAGCATTTTTATTGGAATTGCATGGAATTTATAGATTAATTTGAGGGAGAATTGACATCTTTATAGTGTTGTCTTCTCATCCATAAAGGTGATATATATCTTTCTACCTGTTCAGGTCTTATTTATACCCTTCAGTGACATTTTCCAGAAAGCCTTACATGATTCTTATTAGTATCATACTTAGGTACTCTTGTAAAATGTACCTTTCCCTCCCCCCATCCCCACGAATACAGTGTCTAATTGGCTATTGCTGATATATGGGAATGACATTGATCTTTATATGTTGATTTTGTTTTTACTAAAGTATAAATATAGAAAACTACACAAATAAGAAGTATGTAGCTTGATTGTCACAAAATGAACATAGTTGTATAACCACTACCCAGATCAGGAAATACTGCTTGCAGCATCCCCGAAAACTACTTGCTCCCTCTTCCCATGACCAAGAAGTGACCACTCTCCTGACTTCAAACACAATAAAGTAATTTTGCCTGTTTTTGCACTTTATAAAAATTAAACCATGCAGTATATATTCTTTGTGTTTGGCTTCTTTTCCTCAACAAACATGCTGTTGCTACATAGTAGTTCTGTTTGACTATGACAGTTGTCATCATTGGGATTGTTTCCAGTGTAGGGCTGTTATTATCTTTGAATGATAATAATGAATAGGGCAATTATCTTTCTTGAGAATATCTTTTGTAGTACATATTTACACAATTCTGTTGGATATATATCTAGGAGTAGAATTGTTTGTGTATCAGTCATCTTATATAAGCAGCTTTACTAGATTCTGTCACACAATTCTGAAAACAGAATTAGTCAGAAGGTGCAATGTTGGTGTTTAATGAACCTTCAAAACTGTATGACAGATAATATCTCTGTGAATTGGTCATTGCACTGTGGTTTCCAAACAATTCTAGAATAGCAAGTAAAAGAGACAATCTTCTTGGTTAATTAATGCAGTTCACTTGGCTATTCTTAATTTTTATTGGAAATCTTAACATTAATGCTTTCGTCAGGATACTTTTGGTGGTGAATGACTGAAACTAAAGTTAAACTAACTTGTGCAAAAATAAACAAATAAATAGAAGAAATAAAAATATAAAAGGAAAATTAATGCAGTTCACTTGGCTATTCTTAATTTTTATTGGAAATCTTAACATTAATGCTTTCATCAGGATACTTTTGGTGGTGAATGACTGAAACTGAAGTTAAACTAACTTGTGCAAAAATAAACAAATAAATAGAAGAAATAAAAATATAAAAGGAGGAGGGAAATGTGTTGGTTAAAGTGATGGAACAAATGTTGCTCCTGGACTTTTTTCTATTTTTAACTCTCAACTCTGATTTTCTTGAGGGGAAGTTTCATATTCTGGCAGGCTTTTTCCATATGACAGCAAGTGAGGGCCCCAGAAGCTTTGGGCTTACATGGTCTTTAATGGCAGAGAGGATGCTTTCTCTCTTATTATCCATCTCAGTTCCTCCCAAAAGACATTGATAGGCTCTCTTGTATCCACAGAGATGGTAATTCCTGATTGGCTAGACCTGGATCATGTGCCATCTGGGTAGAGAGGGGAAGTGAGATGGGCATGTCAAATCCACCTGAACCTCATGGTTTCATTTTACGGAATGTGGGTGGGGCGGTTTTCAAAGGGATGCTGAGAAGGCAAAAATAAAACAAACAAATGTATGCCCATTATGGTTAGAATGTATATAACTAGGAATAATAATTAATTTATAGCACCATACTTGATTATTTTGTTCATATTTTTCAGATTATTGCAAATCATCATATGCAGTCTATTTCATTTGCCTCTGGAGGGGATCCTGTAAGTATGAACTTATAAAAGTCATTTTTATGAGAGAAGAGAACTTCCGTGGAAAGCATATTAGCCACTGCATGTCTTTTCCATATATCTTATTACAATTTGTGGTTAAATATCTTAATTACATGTAGCAGGTAATCAAAAGTTTGGTTTGGGAAGAATATTTCCTGTCAGTGAATTTAAAAATATTTGGATTAGTAGAGAAGCTAATGGTACTCCACTGTGTTATTAGCCATAGAGTTATCATCTGTTAAACTTCTTGCAGATAGTGTCTAAGTCAGGAAAAGCAGGCATGGGATACATATGCTGCCAGTCCTCCCTCAGAATTCTTCTCAGCACTGAGTTCTAGGCAGACCCTACTAGTCAATTGGATTTGGTATACGAGGGCTTCATAGCTGTCAACTAAGGCAGCAACTAAGTCTAATCTAGAATGAGCAACCAGGTTCACAGAAACTCATGGAGGGAATGCTCAGCTGGGGAGAGAGAACTTGTATAGTTGCGCTCCACTAAGAGGCCAGGTGGTGTTCATTTTCCGCAAATTGTGCAGGACTTTCTCCAAGCCTACTTTGCAGAATAGAGTGTCATTCTGTGACTCCCAGCTGTATCATTTCTGGACCAGGGCAGAAGGTGAGGGGCATTGAAGGGAGGGGTTGAACAAGAAACAAACCTGTTTAAACTGAGGGAGTGGAAGGACGATTTTGCTTCTCTGTGACATTATGGGTCTTTTTCTTGTGTAAATATATGCAAGGCTAGAAGAGGGCAGCGTCAACTTTCATAATGGCTTAATATCAGTAACGTCAAGAAAACATACGGGGAACATATGCAGACTTTGTTCTTGCCCAGAATGTATTACCTTCTTTTCTGAAAAGAATTTCTTATTAAAGATTATATCCTTCAGAAATAAGACCACAAAATCTACCAGTTTAATAGTTGATTTTTTCTGTTCACCACATTGTTTCTTCACTCTAATTCAGGAATAAAATTTAGGATAATAAATGATAAGACACATAACCCGGAAACCCAAGAGAGGTATGGAGGGTGGTAAAAACTAAATCTGGCAGCTGGTATGAAAACTGCAAAGTTTTGATTTGTTTTAAACTGTATGCTAAATTCTTCTTCTTCTTTTTTTTTTTTTTTAAAGATGACCGGTAAGGGGATCTTAACCCTTGACTTGTTGTCAGCACTACACTCTCCCAAGTGAGCTAACCGGCCATCCCTATATATGGATCTGAACCCGTGGCCTTGGTGTTATCAGCACCACACTCTCCCAAGTGAGCCACCGGCCGGTTTTAATTGTGTATCCTAAAAGGAAACAAAGTTCCGAAGTTACTCTATAATTGTTGCTTCATTCACTGGCATCTAAAGTATTTAAGCAAGTTCCTCCAATTAATGATTCCTATTGAGTTTTGGTGTAACTTTCTTATGTGTAAAATACAAGGGTACTTCAAAAAGTTCTTGGAAAGATTCATATTATCTTTTAATTCTGTTTTTCCATTAATTTTTTGAAGTACCCTCATATATAGCTAGATTCTATTTAAATTAGCATATTCTTAAAAACACTTCAATAATTACTCATCTTCACATTAAGCTACCATTGACTCAAAATATTTAAGCCTGTCAAACCGAGACTACTTACCTTTAGAACTTTGTTGAAGCCTGTGTCAGAAAAGCAGCCTTTACAGGATTTCAAATCATTGTTTGTTTCTTTCATTAATGGATACTCAATTTTCCCTTCTCATATTTTGGATCTTCACTACTTCCTCACCTTTCACCCTCGGGTGTAGTTATTTTCAAATGACTGTATTATTTCCATGATGGCACTATTTAAACCATATTTTAAGAGTTCCACCTTTTCCCCAAGAAACTCCACAGATGGCTAATTGTGGATTCACAATTAGCCAACAAGGGACATGCAAGGTGGCTGATGCTTATCAGCTGCTGTGTGAACCCAATAGTGGATCTGGATTCTGAACCATTCAGCCTTGTAATCTGGCATCAATGGTGACACCAAGTGTTGGGTAGCAGAGAGGGTTGACTGAATTCAGGCTGAAAAACACCAACCTCTCTTTTCCGAATCCATCATAGCTCGGTCATCTGTGAAAGAACTCAAATACTTTTCTTAAGAGATTTAAGGTGGTGATCTGTAAGTGTAGTGTGAGAATTATTGGTGTTTGCCCTAAATTTTCCTTTTCAAGTTTCAAGGGTTGCTATTATTTTAGAATTCGTTCATAAGCCCTCATTTACCCTGGGCATGCCCTGCATGATCTCTGTTAGTTCTCCAGAATCTTAATTCTTTTCATACAGTCTCATGTGCCTTTGGTTGTTTAATTCTTTCAACTCACCAAAGCACTGCCCCTACCAACAACAAACAGTAAAGAATTTGTAGCCACTGTGGGAAAGTTTGTACCTGCTGAATTGAGTAGGACCCCATGCTGTCTGCAGCTGAGAAAGCCTATTGATTTGGATTTAAAATAGAAATCTGGAGCCACCCTAAGCTTTGGCATTAGCAATCCCCTCAGTGAAGTTTTACCCTCAGGTCAGGGAGGCAGTATGGTGTAGTGCCAGGCTTTGGAGTCAAGTAGACTTACTTAATCTCTATAAGCTTCAAGGTCCTCATCTGTAAAATGGGAGGATGATCCCTATTGCTCCACATTTAATTGTGAGAATTAAATGAAATGATGCATATAAAATACTAGCCCAATGCCTAGCACAGTCAAAAGAGGCAACACACGTCCATATTTGTTTTAGGATATTCACTGAGATAAGTAACAACTTCACAGCTAACGCGTGGGAAGCTGAGTTAAAAGTCTCTGTGGCCCAACGTCGTAATCTTCTTTCTATCAGATTTCCTCC
The DNA here is from genome assembly GCF_000696425.1 of Galeopterus variegatus. Taxonomy (NCBI): domain Eukaryota; kingdom Metazoa; phylum Chordata; class Mammalia; order Dermoptera; family Cynocephalidae; genus Galeopterus; species Galeopterus variegatus. Next base: position 100,740 of record NW_007726540.1, read on the forward strand.
AAAAATTTTTAAATACTGAGTATTCTTCCTCACCTCCAGGCCTTTGCTCACCCTTACCTTTATTCTCTTCTCAGAAATAGTTTGTCTTTCTTCTATCAGCCCTGAAGACAGTTCTTGGTAATGCTTCTATATAGCTATATATGCTTTGTCCATTTAAAATATGCATTGTATGTCAAAAATTAAATGTATTTTAGCTGGCCAGTCAGCTCAGTTGGTTAGAGCATGGTGTTATAACATCAAGGTCAAGGTCATTCCCTACTGACGAGTCACAAAAATAATATATATATATTAAAAATATTTCCCCCTACCATTTGTGTTTTACTTTTAGCATTCTATAAATTCTCCCAGATGTTTGCAGTCATTGAATTTTAGAACTCCTGTATGAGAATGTTGGAGACTGTTTTGAATTTGAGGAAATTGAGGTCTGGAGAGGTCCCATTGCCTCTTTGCCATCATCTAATATGTCAGATAGCATTGCTGGCATCATACTACCTCTTCAGCTTTAATGAGTGGTAAAGTACCTAGCAATTGTGGCTTTTCTTCTAAGTTAATATGAAACAAAGCTCGTAGATACAACCTTATTTACTTAGAAGATATTTCAAACCTTTTTTCTTTTTGCATAAGAGAAATTTACTTAGATGTGTGTTTTTTAAAATAACCCAGGACAAGTTATGCTGACCCTGAGATCTGCTTCCTGTATGATTCATTGTGGGTTGTTAAGTGATTGTCCTTGAGGGTATTACAAACGTGGGCTTTTATTTCCTGCCAGTTGATTGCATCTTCCCTCTAGAGAGTCATACTTCTAATCTGCAAATGGCATTGTGTGTACTTTTTTTTCCCTGAGAACTGAGATAACAAAAGGCATATTTAATTATTAAAATCTTATCATTCATCAGCTTACTGTTTTCAATAAAAGATAAAAGTACCAAGTGGTTTTTTTTGTTTGTTTTTACAAAATCAGAAGTGCATCATTTTTTGAACTTCTTTAGTTTTTCATGGGTTCTCTTTTTTAAAATGATTTTTCGTTTCTTTATATTGATCAAATAAATGCCTTGTATTTTTGCATTATTATTTCTTAAGTTAACTTTCACTGTACACAAGCAAGTTAACAACTACAAACCCAACATGCCTCTTCAGTCAACTTATTTTCTGACGTACATGGTATCTTTTTGACAACAGGAGAATCGTCTTGCCACATCCTAGTTTATCACACCTTTGTGATTGTATAATCTCTGATATTTTAACTTTCAACACAGGAGTCATAGTCTCTAGCCATTTTAAAATAATATCCCTAACATATTCCCTATCTGGATTCTCTTTTATTCTTAATGACGCGGTCTGCTTCTAAATTTTTAATCTTCCTATTCTTTCCCCAAAGGGCAGAGAATGGGTCTTCACAATTGTTAAAGTATATTGTTTATGTTCCCTCCTACAAAGCTTTCCTTTTCTCTTTAAACAGAAACATTCAGGGCCGGCCCCGTGGCGCACTGGATAAGTGTGCCGCGCTCGGCGCTCCCGCCCGAGGGTTCAGATCCCACATACAGACCGGTTCCCGCTCACTGGCTGAGCGAGGCGCGGGAGCAACACCGAGGGTTGCGATCCCGTTGCCGGTCCCCGGTCCGGTACGGGGGCAACACTGAGGGTTGCGATCCGTTGCTGGACGCGGAAAAAGACAAAAAAAAAAACAAAAACAAAAAACCAGAAACATTCATATTTAAGTTCTTGCCTCAGTATCATGTCCTAAATGTACTCTTATCTGTCAGCAGTGCAATTCATTCATTTTAAATGCAATCATTTTCCCTTTTTTATAGGATACTACAGACTATGTTGCCTACGTAGCTAAAGATCCAGTTAATCAACGAGGTATGGAAAACAATTTCTTGATTTTCTTAAGAGTTGATTGCAAATATTATTTTCAATATACAGAATGAGTATCACTGGAGTGCTATATTGGATTCTAGAAATATGTAGATTTGAGTTAGAAATAAATAGCTCTGCTAGCAGAACAAAGTAGAAAAAATATATAGATGGGATTTAAATCCCAGTCATTTTAGAGATCCACAAACCGAAATGCTTATCTATTTGTATACTCAAAAGAGAAGCTGTTTTGGTTATGATAGAAGGGTCTGGCTGCCACATACCCATTGGACAAATGAATTATACATAAGACACAAGCCAGTGAGGTTATTGCCTGCATTGGTCTGCATTGGTCTTGACATGTGTGTGTGTGTGTGAGAGAGAGAGAGAGAGAGAGAGAGAGAGAGTGTGTGTGTGTGTGTGTGTGTGTGTGTGTGTGTGTGTGTGTGCTGAGTCTCTGCACTTGCTGTTAAAGAGCTTGAGATGTCACTTCAAGTGTTTAGCTTCTTCTCATATTTTGGATCTCAGCGTAAATGTCTCTTCGGAGAAAACTTCTTTGACTGATATCGCCTCCTATGTGCAGTGGCATATCCTACCCTGCTGCATCATAACACTTTATTTCTCTTCTTGTTAACACTTATCCCACATTTTTTACATTTTTTTATTCTTTTATTTACTCACTTGTTGCACTTGTCGATGTGTTTAATGTGTCCTTTCTACTAGGCTAAAAGCTCCATGAGGGCAGGAACCTGTTTCTCTTACTCACTGTTGCCTCCCAAGCATTCATTACAATTCCTAAAACATAGGTGATGCCCCAGAACTATTTTGTTGAATGACTGAGTGAACAGAAGAGTGAGTTGATTGTGTTTCTTATCCCAGGATTCAGCAAGGTTGCCTTAGAAACTCATTTCCCAGTCACACCTTGTTTGAGTCAAGGGCCTGAGGTTGCTCAGGTTGATGGACCACTCTAGACACAGACATGGTTAATATTGCTTCTCATCCCTAACTCTGGAACATTCATTCTCCTCTTAGGGATGAGTTTTAGGTCAATTCTCCTCCTTAACTAGAACCTTTTAGTTGGGTAGCATCCTCTGCTGCCCCAGGGATGGAGTTTGCCGCACAACATTTATTAAGTGAACATGGAGGATTTGGAAATTCAAAGAGCAATAAGACACAGAGGTGGAAATGTACATGGCATGTTGGGGAGCAAATGATGAGAACACACTAGACTGTAGAACATATGTATAGGAAGAAAAAAAGTCTAAAAGGCATGTAGAGGGCAGATAGGAGAGAGCTAGTAAGTAGGGACTTAATCATGTGGGCATATGGGTGGGGAGTGCTGTTTACAAAGCAGAGATTTAGAAGGATTGATTTGGCAGCAGGATGCAGTAGATGGATTCTGGGGAAAACATAAGGTAGGGAGAGCCATTTGGAAGCTATTGTGATTGCCAGAAGTGAAATAAGGATCAGCTGTTGGCACAGAGCCTGGCATGTAGTAGAAGCTCAGCAAACACTTGTCAAAAGAACATGGCCTCAATAAGGTGGGAAGGAAGGAACAGATGACAAACACCACAAAATACTCTATTAAAATTGACTCACCCTAAACCAAATAATGAAGAATAATGGGCAAAGAGTGGGTAGGAGAGTCAAGAACTAGTGAAGGGGCAATGGAGGTGTAGGAACAGGCACAGGAAAGGATACCAGAAAAGAGAAACTTCTTTTAATCACTGCCTGAATTTCCCAAAAGAATTACTGTTTGCTATTTTGGGGGAGGCCTCTGAACAACAAATCTTTCTCTCTTAACATGAAAAGGACAGGATGAAAGGAAGAAAAAATACATCAGGAAATCTAGATGTCTAGTAACTTTGTCACCAGTCACTGAATATCTCTGGGCATGTCATTGCTCTTGAGTAAACAGTGGTGAGGAGTTGAAAGAGTAATGTTGGTTGCTGAAGGTAATGCCAAGAAGAATCCGCATATTTTCAAATCTCTTCCCTTGCTCAAGTGAAATAAGAAGCAGAGAAAATTATGATATAGCACATTCACATAGAAAGCTCCTATTCTGGTGCCTGAGTACTTTGTCAGAGCTGAGCTGCTTGAAAGGGACCCATGGGGACCATGGCATAGGGAGTTTGAGAAAGCATTCATAAAAACTGTTGAGTAAGGTCATGAATGGGAGTTGAAGGATAGAAGCAGCCAAAGAGAGGTTTCAGTTTTTAATTTCTTTAGTCATCAGTCAGTGTATAGGAAACAAGATTGATGTTGGAGTCAGACAGACTGGGTTGGAATCATAATTTTTCTAACATCTCACTGTACGACATCAGGCAGGTTGTTTCATATCCTTGCACCTCAATTTCTTTATCTTTTAAGTGGGAATAGTAACATCTACCTTCTGGTGTTGTTGGGATGAGTGACTGAGATAACACACAGAAAGCATAATTTTCTTTCTTCCGTCATCTCATCTTTCTTTTTTCTTTGGGAAGATGGGTCTATCTGAGTAGATAGATAACTTAGAAACACAGGGTCATTTTGTTAGATTTTAAAGTTAGTATCTTCCTATCACTTATTCTTCCTTTTCTCATCCCTTCCTCCCCTCTCTTTTTTATTTGGGTTATAAAAATCTCTATGAGACGCCACTGGGTTCTCAACATACTCCTTGCTTGCACACCCCTCTAGTGTTAAATCTTTCCCCCCACCTGAGCTCCTGGACTCACCTACAAAGAGGTAATGACACAGCTTTTGAGTCCATGAATAATTATTAATTATATCCTAATACATAAGGGGTGAGCTAATTGTTATGGAAGAAAGAAATTCCTGGCGTCATGTGCTCATCATTTAGTGGGAGGAATAAATATAACCCAACTTGTAAGATGTACAGAGAGGTGAGGTGCCTGGGGAACAGCGCCTGGAAGATAGTAGATGCTCAGTTAGGATTTGTGGAGTAAATGAGTAAGGGCACAGATGAAAGAGCAGTGTAATGAGAGCTTAGAGCTATGTGTTTAGATGGTGCGTGTGTGTGTGTGTGTGTAAAGGTGGGGTTGCAGAGAAGAGAAAGAGAAGAAGTAGGGAGCCATGGCTGAAAAGATAGCCCAGAAAGAGATTGTAGAGGGCTTTGAATGCTAGCCTACAGGTCACCAGGAGCCACTGAAGAGTTTGAGCTTTATAAAAATTATTCTGGCTTCTGCCATTCTACTGATTTTGTAAAATGATCGTTTTCTGGTAGAGAAAGTGGTACTGGGGGACAGAAAAGCAGTCTGAAATTGTAGAGTCCAATTCAGAGGACATCTTATTAGTCCTGTTGTGAGGCTGCCACACAGAAAAAGAACCAGAACACCCAACTGAGAATTTAAAAGGGGGTTTTTATTGGCCAGCCGGCAACTGTTCCTCCAAGAAAGTCTTGGAAGTAAGCAGCCCTGAACTGAAGTTTAGAGGGATTTTTAAAAGGTACATTTTTACATTAGTCACACAGT
>NW_007726540.1:106287-107446 GCF_000696425.1 Galeopterus variegatus
AAAAGCAGTCTGAAATTGTAGAGTCCAATTCAGAGGACATCTTATTAGTCCTGTTGTGAGGTTGCCACACAGAAAAAGAACCAGAACACCCAACTGAGAATTTAAAAGGGGGTTTTTATTGGCCGGCTGGCAACTGTTCCTCCAAGAAAGTCTTGGAAGTAAGCAGCCCTGAACTGAAGTTTAGAGGGATTTTTAAAAGGTACATTTTTACATTAGTCACACAGTTAAAATTATCAAATAGTCACACACTTATAGTTATCATATAGTTACACACATACATACATACCCTTCTGGCATGAGGAGGGGATTTGGGGAGGCCTAGTGCAAGCTGATAACAGAAGCGAAAAGAAGCCAGTTAATCACTCAGGGGCGTGAGGAGGGTGTTTGGGGAGGCCTAGCGCAAGCTGATAACAGAAGCTGAAAGAAGCCAGTTTATCACTTAGGGATGGCAACAACTTTCACAGGGCAGTTTCCTCCTTAGGTTGTCTAGATACATCCAGATACAGCTCTTGGTTTTATTAATCAGGGACAGCATAGGTGGGAAACAGCAAAGGCAGGCTAATATTTAGCTTTTAACTTCTATGAAGAGAGGGCTAAAGAGCTGAGGGGGATTTTTAAATAGTAGCATTTTTAAAGCAATTCAAACACTATTTAAACTTAATTAATCTATCTTGTCACACAGCAAGCAGTTTCACAGAAGCAAATTGTGTATGTTATGAAAGTGGGGGTCACCCTATCTCATTTCCAACTCCTCTTTAGGAAGGAATCAAATCATTGATTCTTTAGTACTTAATTTATTACAAAGAGTTTAATTGACTGTACCTATTCTTGGATGTAACTAATGAGGTGGGAGACCAGGCAAGGTCCAATAGTGACTAGGAGGAGGAAGAGGACTAGGGGGCTTGAAACTGCTGTTATTAAAGTTGTTAACCAAGGTGACCAAGAGAAGAAGCTCTCATACCAATTTTTGTTGTTATTATATGACTCTTCTCTTTCTTTAATGTGTTCTCTGACTAAGGCAAGGCTTTTCCTTTTTGTTAATTTGGGAAAGGCTGTCCCTTATTACCCCAGAGTGGTTAGTATAAAAACACCAAGTTTTGGGCCAGCCCGGTGGCGCACTGCTACAGTGTGCCGCTTGGGAGCGCGGCGGCGCTCCCGC
>NW_007726540.1:108079-110972 GCF_000696425.1 Galeopterus variegatus
CTCTCCTATTTTGTAATATTACTTTAGCTAGGGAATCCAAGGAGCTTTCTAATCTGCCCACAGAGGCTTCTAATTCCCCTAAGTCTAGGTCAATTTGTTGGTTTAAAGCTTTGAAGTTTTGATCATTTGTTATGAGAGCTGTGGTACTAATGGCAGCAGATCCTGTTATGCCAAGGCTTACAAGCAGTGGAACTAAAACCGGGACGGCTCTTTTAGCTCTGTTAGCAAGAAGGTGTTGTCTTCCTGCTTGTCCCTCATAGAAATAAATCTGGGGAATGACATAGACTAGGACACAGAACTCAGTTTTGTTAGGAGTGAGGAAATACTGGATAGCAATGCATGGGGTCAATCCTGTTAAACAAGTAAACCAGGTATTTCAAGAGGCAACCAGGTAGTTAGAGGCTTGGGATCCATGGCTAGTTTTATTACTAGTTACTACATATGTGCATTCCTCTTTACAGGAGGAGCTCTGAATATTACAATTGGCAGTTTTTATATAAAGAACTTGGTTGCATAAACCACCAAGTGTGAGTTTGGGCTTCCTTCCCCATGGACAAAGCTTATTATTGGTGATTTCAGTCAGATTTAAAGTTCTAACAGTGCTGTTATTTGTACCGAAAGAACCATTTACATCTAAACCAATATAATAAGGGGGCTCTACGGGTATGGACAGACTGAAGGACTATCCCAGTGACAGTATCCCTTAATTCCCAGGTGAAGTTTTTAGGTTGATGGGGGCTGTCCCCAAACAGGTGTTACAAGACACAAAATAGTTGCAAGACACAAATAATTAAGAAAGCGAATGAGAAAGTCTTATCTTTAGGGGATCTTCTCGAGAGCGCTGGACAGTCCATTTTCCTGGTGTTGATCTGGTTCCGATGAGTCCAGTTCAGAGACCCATTTGAGTTGGGTGTGATGTATCCAATGGCTCTTTCCTGCAACCCAGACGAGGTCCCCTGGCTGGTGCAAATGTGGCGTCAGGTTTTTTGTCAGTGGGTGGGCTTCTCGAACCAGATGATGAGTTTGGCCCAGCACCTGTTGAAGGGCTCGGAGAGACTGACGTAAGTCGTGATTAGTGATTTCAGCAAGTTTTTCATCCCTGAGATGTGGTAACAAAGGGGGTGGCCTTTCAAACATTATTTCATAAGGAGTGATTCCCTTGACATAGGGAGTGCATCTAGTTCCTAAAAGAGCAAAGGGGGGGAGACTCACCCAGTTTTCACCAGTCTCTAATTTTAACTTAAAGTTTCCTTTAAGGTCTGATTCATCCTTTTTACTTGCCCTGAACTCTGTGGCCTATAAGCATGATGTAAGTTTCATTTTACTTGTAAAGCTTTTGCTAATAATTGGGAAACTTGGGCTGTAAAAGCTGGACCATTGTCAGACCCCAAGGGTATAGGCAGGCTGAATCTGGGAACAGTCTCCTGTAATAACTTAAGTGTTATCTGAGGAGTTTCAGACTTTGTAGGAAAAGCCTCTACCCAACCCAAAAAGGTGTCTACAAATTCCGAGAGATAGCGGTACCCATATTGTGCAGGTTTTACCTTGGTGAAGTCAATTTCCCAACGTTCTCCAGGACTGGATCCTCATGCTCTGGTTCCTGCAGGTACTTCAGACTTTTGTCCTGGGTTTTTTTGGGAGCAGACCTCACAGCATCTCACAAAGTCTTTTGTTAGTTTGTCCAAATTATGAATGTAATAATTTTCCACAATAGTTGAGTCAATTTAGTAGCTCCGAGGTGTGTCCCTTGGTGGAGCTGCTCTATCAGCAACCTTCCTAATACCTTGGGTAGGTAAATTCTGTGGTCTGGTAAAGCTTTCCATCCTGCATCATTATCTGAGCTGCCTCATGCCTTTGCGTGAATGATTTTTTTTTGTATAGTGTGGGGCTGATGGCAATTTTGGCGACGGTATAACCACCATGGACTTTGTTGACCCCACTAGTTTTAATGTGGCTTCCTTTGCTGCTTGATCAGCAAGGGCATTCCCCTGGGCTTCAATTGAGTCCCCTTTTTGTTGTCCTCAGCAATGTATGATGGCCACATTTTTAGGACACCAGATAGCTTCCAGGAGAGCCAAAATGTTCTACTATTTTTTTTTAATGTTCTTTTTCTCCCGATGTCATTCATCCTCTTTGCTTATAAAGAGCCCCGTGTATGTGGGCTGTAGCAAAGGCATATTTACTGTCAGTATATATATTGACAGTTTTGTCTTTTCCATATATTAAAGCCTGTGTTAAGCCTATAAGTTCAGCCTTTTGAGCTTGTGCCCAAATGACCCGTTCCAGCGTCACTACAGCTGCCCCAGCATACCTGATCCGGTTGGTGATGAAGCTGATTCCATCTGTGAACATCACCTCATTAGGTTCCACCCCGGGCACATCTGTCAGGTCAGGTCGGAGTCGTTGGAGGGCTTCTATGGTTTCAAGGCAGTCATGGAGAGGCTCCTCTGGGTTGTCATCCAGGAGGAGAGTTGCTGGATTCAAAGCTGTAGTCTTAAGAAACTTTATTCGAGGTTGATCTAAGAGAAAAGCTTGATATTGAGTGATGTGAGTGATGGCGAGCCAATGCTTGGGAGCACTCTTTAAAAGAGTTAGCACCTAGTGAGGTGCCACCAGGCTTATTACCTGCCATAGTGTCAGCTTGTCAGCTTCCTTCATTAGCAGGGCAGCTGCGGCTATGGCATGGAGACAGGTGGGCCATCTGGCTGCCACATAGTCTAGCCTTTTGGAGAGATAGGCCACAGGCCTCTTCCATGGCCATAGGGCCTGGATGAGCACTCCTTTGGCTATGCCTTGTTTTTCAGTGACAAACAGGGTGAAAGGCTTATTCACATCTGGCAGGGCTAGGGCAGGTGCTGTGGTGAGCACTTGTTTTAGATTATCAAAAGCCTTT
>NW_007726540.1:111684-112904 GCF_000696425.1 Galeopterus variegatus
AACCTCAGTCCACAGTAGGGAAGTATGTTTTCCCCCTGTACTAGAGTATAGGGGCTTGGCTGTTCCGGCAAACCCAGGTATTCAGAGGCAACAGTAGCCTACTGTGCCCCAAAATTCATGAACCTCTTTCTTACATTTTTGGAGTTAAGATCCTTAGGATTCGGTGAGGGCCATCACCATTGCTTTAGCCATCCTTTTTGTCTGTCTTCTGGGTCCTCTCTGGCATTATAGACCCTTTGGGCTATTTCAACCAGCTCTGATAACAGCTTTCCTTCAAAACCTTCCTGTTTCTGAAGTTTCCTTCTAATGTCTGGGGATGACTGGGTAAAAAAGGCAATGTAAATCACCCGTTGGTTCTCTGAGTCCACAGGAGTATAGACCCTATAAGCTTCCATGAGGCATTCCAGAAAAGCGGCCGGGGATTTATCTGCCCTCTGGATAGTTTTGCTCACCTTTGAAAGATTTGTGGGCCTCTGGGCAGCAGCATGGAGCCCTCTTAAGGAGAGTCTGGTGGTACTGATTGAGAGCCTCCTTACTTTGGTCTGTGTTGTGGTCCCAACTGGGTTGACTAAGGGGAAAAACACAGTCAAGGCGAACTGGGTCATCAGAGGGCCGGCCATCTACACTGATTATAGTCTTTTGAGCCCCCTGGTAGATGCACTCACGTTCCTCTGAAGTGAAGAGGGTCTGGAGGAGTTGTTGACAATCATCCCAGGTGGGCTGATGGGTAAAGAACATAGTCTCCAAGAGGGAGATGAGACCTTGGGGTTTCTCAGAAAAAGAGGGATTTTGATTTTTCCAGTTATGTAGGTAGGTGCACTGGGAGAGACAGGAGGAAGTGGCTAGAGGTCACTAAGATCCTCAGAAGTTGTCTGCAAGACTGCAGCATAGGGGTGGCCCCCCTTTGGGGGACCTGTTGGAGAAATGGGTTTAGTAACCAGAATTTTTCCTTTCTGCCTATTTGGTTTCTCTTGTAAAGGGGTTGCCCCACTAATGGGCTTGGAGTTGCTCTTGCCCATTTTACTGATCAGCAGACAAAATATCTTTACTCCTAGAGCAGGGTGCAATCCTTTGGGGCTACAGACACTAAACTTTTAGTTAGTGTTTAGATGAGCAACACAATAAAGGTTAGAGGGACAGGGTGACAGACACTTATCATGTCCTGTAAAGGCAAAATGGTAGGCAATGAAGGGTAAGGAAATGCTGGATTGAGTTTATCT
>NW_007726540.1:113137-113743 GCF_000696425.1 Galeopterus variegatus
GCTTACACTCTACACCATCACTGGGACCAAGGAGATGTCTCGGGGGTCCCTGGACTTGGGAAGTTCATGATGCATCCAGCCTTCCACACAGTCCTACATTAGAGCTCTGTTACCACACCACTTGAGATCTCAAAAGCTTACAAAGCTTTTCCACACAGTCCTACATCAGAGCTCTGTTACCACACCACTTGAGTCTCAAAAGCTTACAAAGCTTACTTCTCATGCAAGCTTTTAAGCCTTACCAAACTTATTAAGCTTACCTCTCACACAAGCTAACTAAGCTTACCTCCGGAGGCCTACAATGCAGAATACTGGCCAGGATGCAAAGCAATAAGTCAACAAAAACCCTGATGCTAATTAAAAAATTTAATCCGTGGTGAGATTAGCCCTGGCCCCAGGAGGGGAGCTCCCCCAGGGAGGCTTGTCACTTTGCTCCTCATCTGGAGCTTTTCTGATTCCTTTAAGCGAGCAACAGAAAATCTCGCTGGGGCCTCCAAATGTTGTGAGGCTGCTGCACAGAAAAGGAACCAGAACACCCAACCGAGAATTTAAAAGGGGGGTTTTATAGGCCGGCCGGCGACTGTTCCTCCAAGAAAGTCTTGGAAG
>NW_007726540.1:114448-115959 GCF_000696425.1 Galeopterus variegatus
TAAGCAATTCAAACACTATTTAAACTTAATTAATCTATCTTGTCACACAGCAAGCAGTTTCGCAGAAGTGAATTGCGTATGTTATGAAAGTGGGAGTCACCCTATCTCAGTCCTGGATAGAGGTGGTAGCATACTAAACTGCACTGGAGGATGAAGGAACAGTCTGGACCACATTTTTGAACTAATAGTACTTGATCACTATTTAGATATGAGGGTTGATGAAGAAATGGGAGTCAGATGTTCCTGAGGATTAAATGAGATATTGTATATAATGCAAATATCTGAATGCCTGGATCATAGTAAGTATGCAATAAGTGTTAGCTCTTATTATTATTATGCAAGATTTGGAGTGGTGTTGCCACTAAAGAAACAGGGATTCTTATAAATAGAAAAAAAGACAACCCAATAGAAAAACAGGGCAAAGAAAAACAGCTACCATTTATTTCATGCTCACCATATGCCAGGCATTGTCAGGAGTACTTTATCTACATTATCTCATTTCATCCTTACAACAACCCTAGGAGATAGGTAATAATATTGTTCCTGTTTTTATAGAAGGAAACAATGGAGTTGAAAAAAGTAATGTGGTTTTCCTAAGGTTATCCAGCCAAGAAGTAGGTGGACTGATTCAAGGTCCTGAGCACACCTTTACAAAAGATCATTATAAGCCACCAAGATATATTTGAAGAACAAAGTAAGTTTAGCCTCACTAGCAAAGATGCACAAATTATAATTAGATAACGTATTTCATCTTTGAATTTCAAACATTGGAAAAAGGTAAAATGTGGTTTAGAGTAGTAGTTACTCTTGAACACTGCAGATAAGAGTGTAGATTCAAACATTTTGGAGAGCAATTTGACAATTTGCATTCAAAGTCTTAGAGATGTAAACACCTCTGAACCAGCAGTTTCACTTCTGAGGAAATAATTAAGACACGCACGAAGACATGCACAATACAGATCATTGTCATATATTATTTATATAAAAGGACAAATAAAATTCAATATTAATAAACAGCAAATTATTTAAATAAATCCACAGAATGTATTACTATGCAGCAATTAAAACTAGTGTTGTAGAAGAATAAGTAATGACATGGGGAAAATATTTACAGTGTTATTAAGTGCAAAAAGCAGATTATGAAGCAACATGTATAGTATGATCCCAGGTAATTTTGGGGGGTAGATACATATAGAAAAAAGATTCGAAAGATACGTGCCAAAAGGTTATTAGTGGTTATCCTTGGATAGTGAGACTTTTATATAATTTTTATTTCTTCTTGGTGCCCTTTTATTGTCTAAAATTCCTACAGTGAATATTTATTACATTTATAAAAAGAAAAAGTGTTCTAAATCCTTGAATAAATAAAATAGTGAAACTAGAAAGATGATGTTATAAAATTACCTAGTGAGTTTGGTTAAACAAGAGGAAAATGGCAAACAGGTGAAGCCGAGGGAGTGGATGTTCTAGACTGAGAGAGAGAGACAGAGAGAGAGAGACAGAGAGATAGA
>NW_007726540.1:116026-117304 GCF_000696425.1 Galeopterus variegatus
CGAGGGAGTGGATGTTCTAGACTGAGAGAGAGAGACAGAGAGAGAGAGACAGAGAGATAGATAGATAGATAGGTGCTGGGACTGCAGGTATAGGTTTGGAAAAACTGCAGCTTCTTAACTGTAAGAGTGAGTGAGATCACTGAAGAGAAACGCAGAAAGAAGAGGTCTAAGGATTTGATTCCAGGGAGTGGAAGAAGTCAGGAAGATAGTGACATGTCAGACAAGTGGTGAGGAAGAAGGGAGAAAAATCAGAAGCTGCGTTACTTAAGAAGGAGGAAGAGCAAGTTTCTCCTGGAGAAGACATCAAGGATGGTCACACACCAGAAAGCAGTTAAGGGAAACAAAGATGGGGAAATGCCATTCAGTCTAGCAACTAACAGGCCATTGGTCACCTGGGAAAGCACAGTTTCGGCGGGCCAATAGAGGCAGGAGCCAGAGTGCAGAGATGAGGGAGTATAGCTGACAGGAAGTGGAGGTGGGCAGAGGAGACAGACTTCATGCCAGTAATCCTGAATGTTCCCACTGTCTCCTGTTTGCTGGATTCACTTTTAACATTAGTGCAGTTCAAATCAGGGCAGTTGACACTTTTTAAAACCTTGGCCTAGGACACTTTACTGAGCTCCTTATTTTATAAAAGGCCTTTTCTGTAGAAAAGGTGAGTTCTAATAAGAATGTTTTGAGTTTACTTAGTGACTAATACAGCCTGTAATTGCTGCAAGTGAGAAAATCCATATTCTCTTCACCTTTTACTCCAAATGTGCAGCAGTCCGGGAAGGTTTTAATATTTTCTCTGAATCTAGTCTGTGAAGAGGCCCCAGTTTACCTGGACTACCTGGATATAGGAAGGCCATGGTTCTGAGTCTCTGAAGAAAGTTAAGAAACAATACCATAAACCAATTTAAAGAAACTCATTTATTTATGTTTATGTTTACAGTTATAAAGTACATACGCTACTGTCTTGGTGACATTAGTTAACTATGGACTGACTGCAGGCTTGCTTGTTTCTTAAGGAGTGGACTCCCTGCTTTAGTCCCACAGCACCATCTGGTGGTTAACCCTGAGAAGCGGAACTTTTGGATTTCTAGTTTTCTTTTTTTTTTTTTATTTTGTCAATATACAATGTAGTTAGTTATTGTGTCCCATCACCAAAACCTCCCTCCCTCCTCCCTCTCCCCCCTCCCACCCAGATGTGTCCCCTCCATTTTCTCGTTGTAAGAGCTTAAAAAAAAAAAAAAAAAAAAAAAAAAAAAAAAAAAAAAAAAAAAAAAAAAAAAAAAA
>NW_007726540.1:118214-120120 GCF_000696425.1 Galeopterus variegatus
AAAAAAAAAAAAAAAGTTGAGGTTGTTAAATCTTCCTCTCCCCCCCCACCCCCGGTTTTTTGTTGTTGTTGTTGTTGTTGATGTTGTTGTTGTTGCTGTTTGTTTGTTGGATTTCTAGTTTTCTAACAAAAACAAACTGGTGTATTAAAAACAAATATGAAACTAGTAAAGAAGGGCCTGTTATCCTTTAAGAATAGTTCTCATCCTCTTGTCCATTACTACCCAATTAGGAATCCAAGTGAAAAAGACAGAAGAATAGGAATCTAAGATTCTTTTAAATCTTAATAACATGATACCTCAGGGTAGAACTGTGGACCCATCTGGCTAAAAGGTGGGATGAAAAGAACCCGTACCCGTATTTCATTCCAGCCACAGAGAGCAACGCTCAGGCCTCCATGGCAGAGTTATCCTATCACTGGAAAGTCACAGTTGGGAATTTTTATATACTCGACTTTCTTCCTTCCCATTAGCTGAATGAAGATTGGGCAATTCTTGGCCAAGCTCATTTAGAGATGAGTCTGATACTGGGAAATGGGCATATTTACATGTGATTCAAGGCCCACTCCACTCTGGCCCATGACCAATCTAAAAAAGACCACGTTCACAGAGCTTGTCTGTGAGTGTCAGCAATAGCACTATCAAAATATGTGTGTTCCCTGAAGGTGGTGAGACTATGCGGATCATCTGCACAGAGTCAGCCTATTTGTTCAGTACTGCTTCTTTCATGGAGAGAGACAGGCACCACGGTTTTTCTTTTTTCTTTCTGTTTAATTTTCTCAAAAGTAATATGGGTTATCCAAAGCAAAGCAGAAAATTATGTTGGTAGCATCAGCCTGTGAACAGGACCCACCTCAAAGTATCAGAATCAGAAAAGTTGAGATAAATACAATATTTTAGAAGTATGTAAGAAGTGATAAAGGGTGGTTGGCATGGCATGTTTGATCGATTCATTCATTCCTGTGTACCCACATGCCTTGCCCTGTTCATCAAAGGGTTTAAGCTATTGCGACAGAGGAAGGATAGGATTTCTATAAGCACAAAGGGACTTCAAAGGGACCCAGTGCATTGTCTTGCCAGATGAGGACTTCGCTGTAGAGTGACTTGTTCAGGGTCACATACATGGTGGCAAATTGGAACTTGAACTCAGATCTGAATCTTTTCAGAGTTCTTTTAAACATCCTTTTTCTCTTTTTCCTCTCATTGGAAGTACAGTTTTATTTATTTATTAATTTATGCTTGAATCCCCTGCCTCTCTCATTGTCTTCCCCTTCTTTTTCTCTTGACATCTACTTAACCCTTAAAAAAAAATACAAAAATTGTTATCTCTGTTTTGATATGATTTCTGATTTTGACTTCATTTTTAATTGGACTAGGAATTTGTGGTTAAAAACAAAAGAATTCAGGTGAATTACCTTTTCTTATAATGTGACACAACTTTTGGCTTAAGTGGAGGATACATCTCCAAGGGCACTCTGCAAGTCTCAGAGTATGAGGCCTGATCAGGAAGGAGGAGACTATATCCATATATAACCCAAGCAATCATTTACGTCACTCGGTGGCTGTATGAACATGCCCTATTATGGAGACTCACTGCAGGTCTCACTTCAAGATTCAGGGAAATCAGCATTTATTCATTCAACAAATATTTTTAAAACACCTTCTATGTGTTGGTTATTATATAAAGCTACTGTAACGAAAAATACAAAGGCAATATAAAATGGCAGTCTGAAGATAAATCAAATATTTTCCTTTGGTAGAAAGGATATGGATTTGTAGATATTCTTGGTTTTCAAAGCTGCTAAGTTTGTTTCAGGATCCAAATTGTACTTTAAAGGGACAACCTAATAAAAATAATAAATAACTCTTTTGGAGATTGACACTTTAGCATTTTTTGATTCAGTAGTAC
>NW_007726540.1:120836-122224 GCF_000696425.1 Galeopterus variegatus
AGTCTGAAGATAAATCAAATATTTTCCTTTGGTAGAAAGGATATGGATTTGTAGATATTCATGGTTTTCAAAGCTGCTAAGTTTGTTTCAGGATCCAAATTGTACTTTAAAGGGACAACCTAATAAAAATAATAAATAACTCTTTTGGAGATTGACACTTTAGCATTTTTTGATTCAGTAGTACTATCCCACTACCTCTACACAGGTACACACATACACATCCTTTCCAAAAGTGTACAGAGACATAAATCCTTTAAATAAAAGTTAAATTAATTCTGGAATGAGAATATCTGAGATTCCTTGAGATGATTGTTGACATAAGGCAAAGAAACAATTGTTATAGTTTCTGCTATAACTTACTGTTATCAGCTCTACAAATTCTATCAGATGTGAGTTGCCTTTTAGTTTAAATAAATATGAAATTCTTTTAAGAAATGCAAAGCATGAAGCTGTATTTCCGATTCAATTAGTTAATTACACAGAGAAAGCTATTTCTCCTCTCCTAAGATATCTCTTTTAGTAATGTGTTCCAGTGTTGGTTTCAAAATTCTGAAACCCAAGATACTTTCCCTGGTATTTAATCTAATCCCCATGAACTCCCTTACACCCATTGCCTTTTCTTCTTTCCTATTCTGAGAGAATAGCTGACAATTTTTACAACATTACTGTATATGTTAAAGCTTTCCCTCATCTTTCAATTCTTCGGGCTATACCAATGTTCATTTAAAATTTTTATTTCTCGTGAGACTTATTGCCTCTATTTTAAAGTCATCTTTAGGACTTTTTAAAAGTCATCTTTGTGAAAGTTCAGTTAATTAAGTCTTCATATTGCAAGGCCCTAAGCATGACACTGTACTCTAACCAAGGCAAGAATGATATTATATATGGTGGGGAGATTAATTTATAGTCCATAAACACAAATTCCTGTGTTTATGTAGCAGTAGCAAATTTGCTAACTCGTTTAATCGTGATACTGTTTTGTCAGCTGCTTACTCTCACCTCCCAACTTGTTTATTTTGCATGTGTAAACTAGACCCTTCCCAACAACTGCTTCTCAGAGTATCTAGTAAACACTTTAGTATCTTCTGGTAATGACGTTTTCACCAAATCTTGAGTTTGATGCTTATTGGAGATATGAAGGTACTTCAAAAAGTTCATGAAAAGGCTCATATTATCTTTTAATTCTACTTTTCCACAAATTTTTTGAAGTACCCTCATAGTTCTTTAGTGAGAATTTGAAGATGGGGATTGTCATACTTATCACAGCATTATAAGTAGCAATGACAGGGAAAAGTGATGACTGTGAGGGGGCATGTTCCAAAGCCCCTATCTTCACCAGCAACCCATCCCCCATTTGGGGGAGAGGGTTGGAAAGTTGTCTCTTTTCG
>NW_007726540.1:122619-123451 GCF_000696425.1 Galeopterus variegatus
TCTCTTTCTGAAAATTTACATAATTTTTTTTGTATGCCCTCTTACAGCCTGCCACATATTGGAATGCCGCAGTGGAATGGCCCAAGATGTCATAAGTACCATAGGGCAGGCTTTTGAACTCCGGTTTAAACAGTACTTGAAAAATCCTTCTCTGAATACTTCTTGCGAAAGGTCAGCCAGGAGTTCTGTAATTATTTGACTTGCTAAATATTTTTTAAAAATTAATATGGTTTTTAAAAAATTAATATGGTGTTTTAAAATTGACTAATGAAATGAGTATTTTTTTTTACAAATAGGCAGTTTCAGTACAAAGTAATAGTGACATTTTCTGTTTTTCTTCCATTCATATTTACCCAGATATTTCCTCTTGCTTTGTGAAAAGATTAAAGGAGATGCTAAAAGAAAGATGGGATTGGCCATATTTTTCTAGTGTTATAGAGAGTTATGAACTAATTAAGTAGAATCATAAAATCATAAACATCAACAGATTTCTCTGGTTTGTTTCAACCTGAGATCTCTTACATATCAGTTAAAAAAAATCAAGAACAAAGAACAAAATAATAAGAATAGAATCAAATATCTACTGCAGGAATTCCTGTTAGTTTGCTGGTTTGCAATGTAAATAGATCAGCACCAGCTAAACTGTGGCAGGGGGTAGAACAGGACATGACCCAAGGATCTGGTTGTTCTGTCTAAGGCACAGAGAGTCTGCAATGAAAGCTGAACCCTTTCAGGCCTGTCAGACTTCATCACGTGTGGAAAGCAATGAGGCGTCTGAATTGAGAAATGAAACTCTTGGGCACTTTGAAATGCATTATTTCCCCCTAATTTG
>NW_007726540.1:124246-126306 GCF_000696425.1 Galeopterus variegatus
TGGCAGGGGGTAGAACAGGACATGACCCAAGGATCTGGTTGTTCTGTCTAAGGCACAGAGAATCTGCAATGAAAGCTGAACCCTTTCAGGCCTGTCAGACTTCATCACGTGTGGAAAGCAATGAGTCGTCTGAATTGAGAAATGAAACTCTTGGGCACTTTGAAATGCATTATTTCCCCCTAATTTGTCATTTTGTGTATCAACAAACACTGGGTTTGGAGATCTCCCTTTATGAGGTGACCTACAGTAGCAAAGGAGAGGGGGTACCAGAAGGCCTTGGTGCTGAATTTTTCCCAGGGCAGCAGCAGTTATATCTTAGTGCTATCATTTTGTTGATATGATTTGTCTGACAAGACTATTTGGATTGTCAATGGAATCAGTTCAATACAAAAAGACTTGATTTATTCTTTTTTATAAGGAACTTTTACTAATTCCAGTTTGGAAGAAAAGTCTGTTTTTTTTTTTTTTTTGCCGTTTCAACTTTAAGAACAATTCCATGTTTACATAAATCTATCCACTTGCCACATATGGTTCTAATATTTCTTTATTAGTCCCATCTACTCCTTCAGATTTGTGCAGACAAGATAGCTGGCCATAGCTCTCTTACTTTTTTCATCTTGTTTTAATAAACTGGTCCAGGCCTTCTACCCAAAGAACAATATCTAAAATCTCTTTGTGCAAAGCATTTCCAAAATGGAATGACCAAAGCGTGCTGGAGCTACTCCGGAAAACTTTATATTTTTGTGATCCTATGACAAAAATGCCTTACATTTAGGGAGTTCACGTTATTATTATCATTTTTTTTTTTCACTAGGGGAGACACAAAAGCATCACCCTTGGCACTTTTTGTTGGCTTACCCTACTCTATGGGACACAAATGCGAAGTTTGTTGGGATGATTTACTTGGTTCTGATCCCTCTTCATCCCCTACAGCATTTGAATTCTCATCCAGCCTTTTGGGGATTCTTTTTTCCCTTACAGTGAGGAGGCGCACATTGATGGGCATGCTGAGGAAAGAGAAGATCATGAGTATTACAATGAAATCCCAGGGAAGCAGCCACCTGCAGGGGGTGTTTCAGATGTGCGGATCAAGGTTCAAGCCACAGATCAAATGGCTTACTGCCCCATACGGTGTGAGAAGTTGTGCTATTTGGTAAGCAATGTTTTATTATTACTGGAAATAGCAATGCAATTCTGCCCTTATCACTAGAGCACTTATTTTGAGGGCTTCTAAATGCTAGTTTAGAGAAAGTCCCATCTTCCTCAAATATGGGGCCAGAGAGTGAATCACTTTTGGAGCCTGTACTAGGTCATTTTTACTCCAGTCCCCTACCCGCAGCCTCAGCACATGACCTCATATCTCATTTCACTGGGAAGACTAGGGCAATCCAACATGTTATCCTCAACTTCACCCTTCCCCATCTCCAAGTCTTCCTGTATTCTCCATGCTTCTCTTCCTTAGCAACTGTCTCCAGAGCTAATCTTTTCCTGTGCTCCTGATCCAGTCCCTTCCTGCCAACTCTGTGCCCTTGCTCTGTCCATTAATCTCTGTCTGTCTCAATTTTTATTCTCTGTCTGTTCATTCTTTCCCTTCTACCTGCAAATAAACTTGGATTCCCCCAACCCAACTAACAATGTCCTGCCTGTTTCTCATCTTCCTTTTCTCCACAAACTTCTAGAGTATCGTCTCTACCCTTTGCTTTTGCATCTGTGCTATATTTCTAAGATCTGAACTCTGCTTGATAGAAATTACTTTTACAATGGTAATGTGTGCTTTAATTGCTAAATCTATTTCCTTTGTTGATATTCTGCATCTGTCTACAGCATTTAACACCTGTTGGCCGCCTCTTCTTTTTTAAGATCTCTTCTGTTAGCTTCCAAAACATTTCCATCTTGTCATTCTCTTCCTGTATTTCTAGGTGCTGCCTTTCTTTCTTTTTTCTAATTTTCTCATGTTTTACTGAGTGTTTTCAAACCTACAGAAAAGTTGAAAAAATTATACAGTGAATGCTCATGTACTTGCCATCTAGATTCTACAATTTAAATTTTTTTTTTTTTTT